>NC_091767.1:19380656-19683686 GCF_029378745.1 Bos indicus
ATACAAATATAATTATAGTTTAGAAATAAGAATTGTCTTTTGCTACATATAGGATCTCTGTGATCGGTTATTGTACATAATGGCAGTGGTTGAGCCACTTGTGATACAGATGAGTCAGAATTCAGCCACAAGATATTACTCTCCATTTAAATATGCCCCACATATTTAAATCTGAATTTGTCTTACAGATGAAACTCTTAACAGTCCCTCTATTCTGACACCTCTAAATCTTTTTTTTTTCCTTCTTTAGTGTCACTGGCACTTCCCAATTTAGTAAACCAGTGAATTTAAGTAATGAACTTCTCACTCCTCCTTCTAGATCATTAACAAAGGCATTAAATAAAAACAAACATCACATATATCTCCACATCTTCTCACTGGTGGCCTCCTCCCAACAGTACACACTGCTGTACATTATTACTAATAACTTAAAATTGGTTAGCCAAAAGCAGTCTCAAATGGGCCCACTGATATGAATTTACTTCAGCACACAATCAATGTATTAGTAAATTTCCATCACTATGTTCATCATCCTATGCTGATGTATGAAACTAGAGAAAATATGCCTTATATTTAAGAACTATACAAAAATTGCAAACCAATATTCTCATCAATAAAAAACTAAGAAAAATTATGGGGAAAAATATCTCTTCCAGTCACCCTCTCTTTGTTTATAAAATCTTAAACCTAACCTTATTATTTATTTTTCTTCTCTCTTTTCAATACTAGCATGATCTCATATTTTCCCTATCAAAATTCAGTCCTGGGAAAAGATTTTGAAATCTTGTTTATCCATTCAACAAATTTTATGCCATTTCGAATGTATCTAGTACTGGTATAGGCACTGGACATACAAAAGTGATCAGGAGTCAAAATACCTATAGCAAAAGAACTTATGTTCCAGAAATAAACTTAGCTAGTAAACAGATAAATATATAGTACATCAGACCATGATAAGAGCTATGTAGAAAACTAAAGCAGGTTAAGAAATAAATGGAGTGTTAGGTTAGAGAGGAGAACTATTGTTATCAGATATTTGGTAAAAGGGTCCTCGCTGATAAGGAGGCCTTCAAGCAGAGTGCCAAAGGAAGTGAGGGAATAAGCCACGTGGTTACTGGGGAAAGAGCATTCCAGGCTGGGAGAAGGTTAAGTATCAAGGCACTGAGTCAGACCATAGCTGAAGTTCATGGAAGAGCAAGGAGACCACTGCAGCAGGAAGGCAGTGAAAGAGATGCATGGTAAGAGAGAAAGAGGGTTTCACAGGAGGTGAGATGATGCAGAATTTTCTAAACCTGGTTAGTATTTACAGTTGTATGTCTATTGAGATAGAAATCCATTTTTGAGTAAAGGAATAATATGTGACTTGAAATGTAAAAAGAATATTTTTCTTCAGTGTTTTCATGACTGTCATATATAGAAGAATCACCCCGGTATCATGGTAATATGAGCATTCTGATTCTGATTCTGTGGGTCTAAGTGCAGCCTGAAATTCTGCATTTCTGACAGGCTCTCCAGTCATATTGATATAGTTGGTCAGTGGATGATACCTTAAGTTCTATATCACAGGCTTTCAAGGAATAGTCCTCAAACAATCAGCAGTTATACCAACTGGGGACTTACGGGAAGTACAATTTCTGTGACCCTACTAACTGAATCATAAGCTCCAGAAGAGGAGCCCTAAAATCTATACTTGAAGACTTTAGGGTAATTTTGATTCATAGTGAAGTCTGAGAACCACAACTGAATGATATATTAAAATTGATGTAATGAGAAGGGGTTGAGTTGTGGATGTAATTTGAAAGTAGAGCAGATAGGATAGGTAGAGTATTACGAGATTGAAAATAATATAGGGTGACCCTGAGGCTTCTGTTTCAATAATTGGAAAAGTGGAATTGCCATTTACTGACTAAACAGATTGAAGATAGAATGGATCCAAGATAGGATAGAGTCAGGAGTGTGGTTTGGACTTGTTAAGTTTGAGATACACTTGAGATATATCATATGCAAGCTGAGATGATAGTAGGTACTGAAGATACAATTCTAGAGGTCAAGGCAGAAGAGTAGGCAAGAGATGTGAAATTGACAATTGAGGGTTGATGTCATTACAGCCACTGGAATGAATGAGATGACCTGGTAGTTGACACAAAAAGAAAAGAGAAAAGGCTAGGTTTTAGGGGTCTGGCAGATATGGAGCAACCAGGCAAATGAGCCTCAGAAGAAGTAATCTACAAATGAGGAGGAGAAATCAAGAAAGATAAATGAGGATGGCCGTGCCTAAGCTGAGAGTTGTTCCACTCTGAAAAGTACAAAAGCTTTTTGGACTATCAGGCAACGTTTCTCAGACTGTGCATTTCAGATGAAGAGGTATGAGGCTCAGGTCAGTGGACAGAGTTCCAGAGGTGACTGCCACATAGGTCACTGCATGACTGTGGTCAGTGCTATGCTTTGTTCTGATAATCTTTTAGATGTTATAATTAAACATGAGGAAGAGGACGAGACTTATATATCTCCATTGTTATAAATTAGATCATCCGTTCAGAAGGACTGCCAGTCCCAGGTGTCCTCCTTTTAATGTACTAATTAAGACATTTATTGCCAGAATATACCCGGCTCAGTGGACTCATCATTAATATCTGCTTCTTATATAGATTCACCATATGTACGCAGCCTTCTCTATACATGTCCTTCATGTGTCAGTCATGTGTGCTCTCTGTAGTAAAAGACATTCAATAAATACATTTTAATACATTTAATGTTAAATAAGTTGATTAAAGGGCAAGTCCACTAAACTATTTCTATCAGAAGGATATGCTTTTATGCATTTTCTTTAGCTTCATAATTATATAACTGATACTTGAAAAATGCTTTAAGCAATAGCTTCACATATATTGTTACATATGTTGTGTGTTTGTCACAACCCTCAAACATCCCTGTGATAAAGGCCAGGCATGCAACATTATTGCTACCTTATGACTGAGAAAAGTTAAGCTTCAAGGTCAGACATGTATTTAATGAAAAAACTAAGGCTACAATTCAGGGTCCCTCGGGTCTGGGCCATGTTCTCCAGCATAATACTCTACTGTTTCACATATTTTCCATACACAAATGGGAAAATCAAAGTTCAAGTCTGATTTCCTTCTAAAATGTCAACAGATATGATTTTAAATATTTTCTCACTGTACATTATTTTTTCACCAAAGTTAGGCAATTTGCATTACTTGAAGCTACAAATTAAAAAAATAAGATACAACTGTGTTTTCAATATATATGTATATAATCATATTAATTATATCAGTATGGGGGAACAGTTCTAGCAAATTGGCCCCCTCAAAGGGTGTTTTAAAGATTAATTAGAAATAATCAAGTGAGCTATTTGGACGCAAAAAAGCATTGTAGAAGTACTAAGCTTTGTTATCACTTCCCTTTACGATGAGTTTTGAGTTAAAAGGCAATCATGGTCAGTAAAACATTTCTGAAAATAATTCACTCTAAAGATATATGCGTTCAGATTTGTTTGTAAAGAAGATTTTAAATAGTGATCTCTTTGGTTTGATCAAATACAGTGAATGGAAAAACATTTGCTATGATAACATATTATAGATGACTAATTTACTCTGTTAAAGGATATGTTTGCATGCTATTTGTTTCATCATTTCCCACTTCCAATATGCAGGCATTTAATTCATATTATTATTCTCAGTATAAATTTTTCTTGTAATATACAAAAAATGTCCCTTGACAAAATCCCTATCTGTAAGAAAAACAAACAAGCAAAAAACATTCACCACATTAGGTAGCATTTAAAATGTTTAAGTACTTTTCTTGAAATGTGGTTTTGTTAAAATAGCTTTCATTTTAAAATGTCAAAACTTATCAAAAAAATTTAGCATGACTATAGATATTGCACCTAGAGATAAGGAAAGTTGCTTTTATGTAACACATTTCTTAATGCATGTTGTTACCAGGTAAGGCAATTCTATATAAATATTTCCAGATATTGTCTTCCTTTGGCTAAATTTGTTTTCAAATCTACATACCTTACTTATCTGTAAGAATTCATTTTAATAAGAAAAAGAGATGTTAGTGGAGAATAAAGTTGATGTTAGTGACCGTAAGATATTGACAATGGCAAATTTTGAAGTGGTTGTGATGGTTTAGTCATCAAGTCATGTCTGACACTTGCAATTCCATGGCCTGTAGCCTGCCAGGCTCCTTTGTCCATGCGATTCTCCAGGCAAGAATACTGGAGTGGGTTGCCATTTCTTTCTCCAGGGGATCTTCCCAACCCAGGAATCGAACCCGGGTCTCCTACCTTTTAGGCAGATTCTTTACCAACTGAGCTACAAGGGAAGCCTCCCCCTAATTTTTATTAATAACAGGGCTGTAAGACAATAGTCAATAATTTCAAACACAAATCCCCAAAAGTATAATTCTATATATAATTGATATGGAAGGCACAATCAATTTCATTGAATACAGTAAATGAAATGAATCAAGAATTTTCTTGGGTAAAGAAGAGTTCTATATTTCTCTGATGTCAGAATCCTCAGTTTAGTTCACCAGCTCATCACACTCTATGAGAAACTAATCAATGGTGAGTTAATTTGTTTAATAGATTTTGAATAAATGGTTTGCTGACTGATTATCTTCCTCCAATTACTTCTAAAAGGCAAAGCAGAGCAGTTTTTGTGAAATATTAAATGTATTCTCTACTTTCTTTCCTTTAAAAAAAATGCTTTAATAGGACATTTCTGGAAAAGACAGTGCCAACTAGTGTTTCTTTATATAGATCAAATCATTTTCAAAGTTGAGACAATATCTGGCAGTCCTTACACATGTATATTTTTTAAATCAATTCATTCCTTATCTTTTGCAACATTTAAAATCATTGCTTACCATTGCTTAACTGGTTTTCTGAGAATTAAGAAAAGCTCAAAAATTGGAAATCTTGCTCATGTATATTAGTTTCCATTAACTGCTATTTAAAAATTAGGGAAATATATAGTACGATTCTTTGCATATAAATGTAACTCTATGGGAGAGTATTAACTGCTTTGGAAATGGATCATTCCACTCTCCCCCTTGCTTTTTTTTTAAAAACATGCTTTCCATGTTTAAGAAGTGCCAGACAATGGAAAGACTGCAGACTGTGGAATCATTCAACCCAATAATCAAAATTGAGCTCTATCACTTACTGATTTTCTAACTGAATATAACTCTCAGAGCTTCAGTTGCTAGGTTTTTAAAGGACAATAATCAAACTCACCTTACAAAGTTGCTTTGCAGAATACGTGCAAAGCTCTTACTAAAGTACAACACTAAGTAGGCACTTAGCATACAATAGCCAGTATTCTTATTATTACTCTCTTGAAATGGGAAGTGATAGCACCTCAAGGTTCACTTAACCTGAAAGCACACAAACTCTTCTTAAACATGCCATTTACCAGTGGGCATCACTGATAATTGAATTGAATATAAATACACAAGTTTCAGACACAAGTGAACAGCTGAGTAGGAACAGGGAATTACTGTAAATGAACCAAGCCAATGCTTAAAGGAAATACATTTATTATTTCCTATAAAGTTGTCAGTCTGCTTCAAACACATCACAGAATTTTTTAAGTTCTAGATGAATCATTATTCAATACCCTTTTCTTGATTAATGTATTTATATAAGCTTAATGCAATATTTGTTGGCATAACCCCATAGAGAAGTTTAAACATCTTCAGACACTAATATTCTTAAATGTTGCCTGTTTCTCTGTGAAAAAAACTGCAATTTCAGCATTGTATATCCTTTGCCACATGTAATAGCTAAAATACTTAATATGTCAGTAATTTTATATTCTTTCATTTTTCTATATTTTTCAAAAAACAGAATTTATGGTTCAAACTGTACTTTCATTTTTAGCATCTTGCTTCACATAATGTATTTAATGAAGTAATTGGATCCCTACCAGTTAAAGATGAAGTCATTCACAGTCTCATCCATCTCCCAGAAGCTTCATACAGCCCGATGACTTTAACATCTTTATCTTTCCTGAGACTTTTTTTTTTTTAATGTTCCAAACCTATTTGCAGCTTCCAATGGAAAAAAATCAACCTGGATGAATTCCAAGTATTTCCAGCCAACTGTCCAAAAGTTAACTTCTTGCATTTACCCTAGTAATTCCTCTTTCTGATGTTTCTTTGTCAAGTAATGATACCACTGTTTAACCAGTCACTCTAGTCAGATCTGGTAGTGTGACTCTTTCCTTTTTATCTACTAGTCACTATATCAGATCCATTCTATCCTGGGCATCAGCTATTATCCCCAAAGTCTATCCCATTCTTTGGCCTTAGGGCAGACCCTAACTATCTCTTACCTAAGTTATTTCAAATTCAGCTTAATCTATTTTTCTTCTAAAAATCCTTTCCAATTGGGTAAATACCTCTCTATTGTGCCTTTGGATATATATTTAGCACAGTGTTTTCCAACGTGAATTCTAATTCTAGATGTTACTAATAGGTATCATATGAAAGGGAAGTTTTGCAGTCAAATACATTTGGAGAAACCCTTTCCAAAATATACAAACAACTCATACAGCTTAATGCCCCCCTTAAAAAAATAAATAAAAATTAAAAAAATGTGCAGACTGAAATATACATTTTTTTTCAAAGAAGACACACAGATAGTCAACAAGCACATAAAATAGAGGTTCAATATTGCTAATTAATCAGTTCAGTTGCTCAGTCATGTCCAACTCTTTGTGACCCCATGGACTGCAGCACGCCAGGCTTCCTTGTTAATCATCAACTTCCAAAGCTTATTCAAACTCATATCCATTGAGTCAGTGATGCCATCCAACCATCTTATCATCTGTCATCCCCTTCTCCTCCTGCCTTCAATCTTTCCCAGCATCAGGGTCTTTTCCATTGAGTCAGTTCTTTGCATCAGGTGAAAAAAGTATTGGAGTTTCAGCTTCAGTCCTTTCAATGAATATTCAGGACTGATTTCCTATAGGATGGACGGGTTGGATCTCTTTACAGTCCAAGGGACTCTCAACAGTCTTCTCCAGCACCACAGTTCAAAAGCATCAATGAGGATGAGATGGCTGGATGGCATCACTGACTCGATGGACGTGAGTCTGAGTGAACTCCAGGAGTTGGTGATGGACAGGGAGATCTGGCATGCTGCGATTCATGGGGTCGCAAAGAGTTGGACACGACTGAGTGACTGAACTGAACTGAAGGAGAAGTAATACTAATTTGAGGCTTCCCTGGTGGCTCAGACAGTAAAGAATCTGCCTGCAATGTGGGAGACCTGGGTTCAGTCCCTATATTAGAAAGATTCCTTGGAGATGGAAATGATAACCCACTCCAGTATCCTGGCCTGAAGAATTCCATGGAGACCTGAAACCTGGAAGGCTACAGTCAATGGAGTTGCAAAGAGTCAGACATGATTGAGCAACTTTCACTCACTTTACTCACTCACTCATTCCTATTTCCCACCTGAGCTTACCAATTTTACCTGAGTTTAACATAGCAATGAAAGAGAAACACCCCAGCATAGTCACTGGCATATAACAGATGTTCAAAAAATTTTCTTTCTCTGAATCTTCTGTTATTTCTACCTGACCATTTAATTAAAGAGCAGAGGGCACAGAATAACAGACTCTCAGACAATACATATCGCATTGTTGTTCAGTCACTAAGTTGTGTCTGACTCTGCGACCCCATGAACTGCAGCATGCCAGGCTTCCCTGTCTGTCACTATCTCCGAGTTTTCTCAGACTCATGTCCACTGAGTCAGTGATGCCATCCAACCATCTCATCCTCTGTCATCCCCTTCTCATCCTGCCCTCAATCTTTCCCAGCATCAGGGGCTTTTCCAATGAGTCGACTCTTCGCATCAGGTGGCCAAAGTACTGAGCTTCAGCATCAGTCTTTCCAATGAATTCAGTTTTCTAAATTTCACACCATTAAAAATCAAATGAGTCTCTTGCTTACTGTTGGATATTTTTTAAAGCCATTCTCAATTTTTTCATAAAAGTAATAACCAACACACTCCTTTTTAATTATTAGGCTCTTTATAGGATAGTGATCATATTCATGGGATGCGTATAACTTTTAACTCTACAAGTCTAAACTTGAAGAAAAAGAACTTCTCTTTGAAAGTATTACATTTATGCCATAATATTTATTACAAATGAAACATTTTGTTTGTCTAATTTTACAAAGGACATTCTTAAAACCAACAGTATCAAAAAGCATCCACTAGACCGTTACGGTTTTTTTCTGATCAAAGTAAAAGTCTAGTTCAGGTAATTAATATTTACCCAGTTAACATTAGTGAAAAACCAAACATTCAAGCATATTAAATAATTAAGAACAAAGCAACAGAGAACAGTTGGCTTTAAAACACAAAACAATGAAGTTCATATTGGTTTGGTGGGAAGAACACAGGCTTTAACTCCAAAGAGAACTGGTATAACTTCTGACTATACTACATACTAGCTATGAATGCTGAACCAAATTCATCAGCCTTTTCAGCTTCACCTTCTTAGTTATAAATTGTAGATGGCCAATTTCAGGTTTTGTGTATATGTGAGAATCAAATGAGTGATGTAGTTCCTGTTACATTGCTTGGTAGATGAGAGTCTCCCAGATACTATACAAATAAAAATATATAAATTGTACAATATTTCAAGTAAAACATGAAAAGAATACTCTTAGTACTTCATTGATTTCTCATGCACTCCCCAAATCCATTTTAGTACTCAAAATCTTAGTTTTGAACTATAGCATTTCGATTCTGTCATCCCAGCATCCCACATCCAAGATACTGCTGCAATCAGGATACAGAAAAAAGAATCTGACCCTCTGCCCCTTGGATAGATTTAACAAAGGTTTGTTTTTACTCAGGTGGTTAAATTCAGTATTTGACTTTTTTTGGCCAGAAATATGACTGACTCCTGCATTTCTTGCATATGTGGAATCTAACTCTGTATTCAGGCCTGAGGGAGGTGTACTATATCACTTTACAGGTTGAAGAAGACGAGAAGAGTGTCTGGTACTCTCCAGTGAGCCTACTGGCAACAGACCAGTTACCTACTAGGGCCATCTGCAGGCACAGGTGGCACAGGTCCTACTAATTAGCAGGTTTACACAGTCTTTTGGAGAAGGAAATGGCAACCCACTCCAGTACTATTGCCTGGAAAATCCCATGGACAGAGGAGCCTGGTAGGCTACAGTCCACGGGGTTGCAAAGAGTTGGACATGACTGAGCGACTTCACTTTCACTTTCACTTTTCACATAGTCTTTTAAATTTGTAAATACTAATATAAATAATTTGTGAATTATTTTTTTCTTTCACCTCTTCCTTCTTGTGCATTCCTGTTTCACAGTTAAGGAACAACCTCTTAAATATATTTTAATATTTGTTTATGGAATATGGTAAACAATACAGTTACCTTATATAAATAACTTAGTATTTTTAACTTTATTTCTTAATTTTTTAACATTTAACAATGCTAACTGTTTTAACATGAAGGTTGCATTTGTATTTCATGGGTGGTAACCAATTTACATAGGCATTTTACCTCAGAAATCTAAAGAACTGTAAATACCAGAAGTTGTTCCTGTAAACTGGGCATATATGCTCTAGGTTCTTGAATTTATGAGAAATCTTCTGTTGCTAGTGAAGTTATTTGAATATCCCACCATCGGGTGAGCTTCCCTGATGGCTCAGGTGGCAAAGAATTTTCCTGCAATACAGGAGACATGGGTTCAATCCCTGGGTCAGGAGGATTCCGTGGAGAAGGAAATGGCAATCCACTCCAATATTCTTCCCTGGAAAATTCATGGACAGAGGAGCCTGGTGGGCCACAGTCCATGGAGTCCCAAAGAACTGACATGATTGAGTGACTTTCACACACACCATGGGGTGAAGAAGACGACTCACATTTCTTTATGGAAAAGTCAGTGCCTTGATCAGCTGAAGAGATTACTTAAGACATACATTTGTGTTTTTTTAAGCTGAAAACTTCATACTCAATGTTTTTAAGAAGTCTTCAAGATCATCCTTCTCTTTCTTTGTCAAATGCCAGGTGGAAAATATTTGAGAGAGGTGAGTGATCATGAGTTGACTCAATAGAGTCTGCTTTGAAACAACACAAAGGAAATTTTACATAAAAAAAAAAAGTGTGTGTGTGTAAGCTTTGATTTTTTGGAAGAACACGACACTGACAATATTTTAAAGTTCTAAAAGTTGTCCAATTTAATACAAAATATCATGGGATTCTATAGGCAAGAATACTGGAGTGGGTTGCCATTTCCTTCACCAGGGGATTTTCCTGACCCAGGGATCGAACCCAGGTCTCCTGCATTGCAGGCAGATGCTTTAACCTCTGAGCCACCAGGGAAGCCACTACAAAATATCTAGTCTCCTGAATATTTCTAACCAACTTCCGAAAGCAACTTTATTTGATGTTTACTGAATTTGATTATCTGTCTTCCAGTCTTCAAAGGCTGGAAGCCATTTGTCATACTAAGGCTGAGCCCATTCTTAGGAAATCACAAACCTGCCAGATATTCCAAAACTTTGCATTCCCTCTCCCAAGACTCTGATATGAAGCTATGTGTTCTCAGCCTTTCTCTTGCTACTTCTGAAGAATTCAGGGAATTCAGCCACCAAAGGGAGCAGCAAACAGACCCACAAACTAATTATAGGTGTAAGTCAATGGAGCTTGCATCATTAATAAAAGCACCATGATCCCCCTCAGGATTTTTCTCAAATCTTCCTTAATTACTGCAGGATGACATAAACATAAGAAAAAAGGGCCTCTTTTCAAGTAGAGACAACTTGGATTTTCCACTTTCTTGGGCAACTGCTGTCTCCTCCCTTATTTTCAGTTCAGTTGCTCAGTCATGTCCGACTCTTTGCGACCCCATGGACTGCAGCACGCCAGGCCTCCTTGTCCATCACCCACTCCTGGAGTTTACTCAAGCTCCTGTCCATTGAGTCGGTGATGCCATCCAACCATCTCATCCTCTGTCTACCCCTTCTCCTCCTGCCTTCAATCTTTCCCAGCATCAGGGGCTTTTCAAATGGGTCGGCTCTTTGCACCAGGTGGCCAAAGTATTGGAGTCTCAGCTTTAGCATCAGTCTTTCCAATGAACACCCAGGACTGATCTCCTTTAGGATGGACTGGTTGGAACTCCTTGCAGTCCAAGGGACTCTCAAGAGTCTTCTCCAACACCACAGTTCAAAAGCATCAATTCTTCGGTGCTCAGCTTTCTTCACAGTCCAACTCTCACATCCATACATGACCACTGGAAAAACCATAGCCTTGACTAGACAGCCCTTTGTTGGCAAAGTAATGTCTCTGCTTTTTAGTATGCTGTCTAGGTTGGTCATAACTTTTCTTCCAAGGAGTAAGTGTCTTTTAATTTCATGGCTGCAGTCACCATCCACACTGATTTTGGAGCCTAAAAAAATAAAGTCAGCCACTGTTTCCACTGTTTCCTCATCTATTTCCCATGAAGTGATGGGACCAGATACCATGATCTTAGTTTTCTGAATGTTGAGCTTTAAGCCAACTTTTTCACTCTCGTTTTTCACTTTCATCAAGAGGCTCTTTAGTTCCTCTTCACTTTCTGCCATAAGGGTGGTGTCATCTGCATATCTGAGGTTACAATATTTTTCCCAACAATCTTGATTCCAGCTTGTGGATCTTGATTCCACCCTTATTTTGGTGAGTTTTATTTATTCAAATTTTCAAGGAGTTGACTCTATTTTGTATTATAGAATCATCAGGCCTAGATTAGCAGTATTTAGAAGAGTGTTCAATATGCTTCTACTCTCCATGTCAAATTGGTTTGAAAACTGTAATTTGACGTCTCAAATTTTTTATTGATGCTGCTGCTGCTGATAAGTCGATTCAGTCGTGTCCGACTCTGTGCGATCCCATAGACGGCAGCCCACCAGGCTCCCCCATCCCTGGGATTCTCCAGGCAAGAACACTGGAGTGGGTTGCCATTTCCTTCTCCAATGCATGAAAGTGAAAAGTGAAAGTGAAGTCGCTCAGTCATGCCCAACTCTTAGTGACCCCATGGACTGTGGCCCACCAGGCTCCTCCATCCATGGAATTTTCCAGGCAAGAGTGCTGGAGTGGGGTGCCATTTTTCCTATTTTCTGCAATACAACTGACGGTATTTACTCATATATATCACCTGGAAAAAAATGCTCAGAAAAAAAAAATTAAATGTACTGTCTAAATCAGTTCTCCACAAAAAAAAAAAAAAAAAAAAAAAAAAAAAAACAAAAAAAAACCAATAACACATTGAGAATATATTTTAGAAAACTGTGTCTCCTCTAAATTTCCAAGTGTAGAAGTAGAAATTCTAGACTTTCCAAACTAAACTTTAATAATCCACTTTATTGTAATAGTTTTTGATTTTACATGGTACTAAAAAGTTTATTTTTTCTGGAGCATTCCTCAGAAATAAGAATTATATATATTGCTAAAGAATATTTCCTTAGAAATATCTTAGGAATAATTCCTTAGCAATAGTGATTCTTTGATAAAAACCCTCTGATAAGCTCTTGCTGCTGCTGCTGCTGCTGCTGCTAAGTCGCTTCAGTCGTGTCCGACTCTGTACGACCCCATAGATGGCAGCCCACTAGGCTCCTCTGTCCCTGGGATTCTCCAGGCAAGAATACTGGAGTGGGTTGCCATTTCCTTCTCCAATGCGTGAAAGTGAAGTCGTTCAGTCATGCCCGACTCTTAGTGACCCCATGGACTGCAGCCTACCAGGCTCCTCCATCCATGGAATTTTCCAGGCAAGAGTACTGGAGTGGGGTGCCATTGCCTTCTCAGCTGATAAGCTCTTGATGTCTCATAAATGTTAATATTCTTTATTTATACAATTTTATATTGAAATTAATCAGTTGTAATAGGTTTTACATCTACAGGTTAATTCAGGGTCTCCAATATGTTTGGATTTTAGAATTTACAATGCATACAAATTTAGTTAACCCATTAGAGACTGTTCAAAACTCAGTCCACAAATCCAGTCACAAAAACAAGATTATTTTACAGAAAGCCTTTGTTAAAAAGAAACCCAGAGAAGAACAGAGATTGGCTTTTGGCTCATGCTACTTTAAGGGAGAGGCTTCTCTGTCAGTTTCTAGCCCGCATGGGGTAGAAATTAAGGATCTGGCAGGTGATGGTTCACCTGTTCCTCCTTGCTGGTTCAGTAGATTGATAACGGTAAATATCCAAGTGTTGCAACTTCCACTGGGATGCTTCCTTTCTATCCATTTTAATTCATATTTGTTATAGTAAAAGATACAGTTTACTAGCACAAAACAGTACTTTTTTCAAAGGCACAGTCACCACATTGATTTCCCAACTCAAAGAAAAAAAAAAAAATTTCATCAGGAGAAGGAAGAGACACACAACCGACTGATTGCAAAAAGGAAAAGGTCAAGGAATTTTCTAGCTCATAGATCTTTTCAAGATTCCTTTCCTTATTAAAGTTTTATAATATTTTCCTTGTGCATTTGTTTCAAAAAAGAGAATTAAAAAAATTTTTTTTTCAGTTTGAATGTGTGTGTCTTTGTGTTTCTCTGTGTTTAAAGTTTTCTTCATACAAACCAATGACTTTTCTTCTTGGATAGAAATTAGAAGATTTTTTTAAACCTATTTTGTAGAGTCATTTTTATTCCCATAAGTGCTTTATACAGGAAAGATGCTTTTAAATAAATTTCATTTACGAACCTCCCAAGGGCGAATATACAAGCTTACCTTCTGTATTTGCTATAGAACTGTAGCTGAAGCTAGAATTCTTCTCTCTCTTGCCCTCTAGTGCAGCTTGTCAATATAACATTGCTTATCCCTCATGCCTCCTTCAGAGTTTACCTATTTGATGCAACTGCTGTGTCTTTCGGTGGTGCTTTTCTATTCCGCCCACAGCATCCAAGGGCCCGAGAGATAATGAGATGAGATTGTGAGGCAGGGAGATGGCACTGTGTAAAGGCACTGAGGGTTCAGGCGAGTAGACAATGCTGCTTAAAGACAGTTTGTGCCACTCTCTGTTTCTAATACTAATGCCTAGGGGAACATAAGAAAAGCACACAAAGTAAGAAATGTCTGTCTGGGTCCACTTTAGGGATGAAGCGAGTGAAAGAGCATATGCTCACAGAGAAACAGGACCTTCCACATGTCCCATTCACGCCCACGACAGACACATTTTAACTGCCAAACGCTATTTTTTTTTCTTGTGAGTTTAAAAAGCCATGTTGTTATAAATATGAATATCTTGGAAAGTGTTGAATTTGAATAAAGGTAAGTAAATACATGATTTTCACAGAATTATCTTTCTTTGATTTTCATGTCTATTATCTCTGTCCTCTTATATTTAATATCTGTCATCTCTGGGGCATTGCTGAACCATGTGCACATTCAGTGACAACATGAAGATACTTTTTATCTTCCTTAAAAGGAAGAAAAAAAAACCCTACCATCAATTTAGATGGCATTAGGTCCTTGTCTCATCTGTGTCCCAACCTAATCAATCATTTATAATGCCCTTGACTACATCCCAAATTGAACTGATATGAATAAAATACATGATATTATATAACGAATAATATAAACTCAGAACTAATGCTAGCAAAGAAAGTTGTGCTACGCTAAAGTAATTATGCTTTTAGTCATCCACTGCAGCATTGATTCTCCATAATCCCTCTCATTTCCTGAAAATAGCTAAGTCAAAAGGTGGTGCGGCACACAGACCACAGAATAACTAATTCAGGTCAATGGGAGCTTCAGTTCTTAACTACTTGGCCAATTTGATCAGGAGGCAATTATCATCCACTAGACGCTTATCTGTCTTAAAACCTGGAAAATCTTGAGATATTTCTACTATGTTACATTAAGGGCAGAGGTAATTTCTTTCAGTATAAGACCAAGGTAAATAAAATGGAAAGGAAACTGAGGCCATTTGGTATAGTTATATTATAACTTAAATTCTTGGAGTCTGAAGCAGTTAACTTAAATTACAACTTGCATATCTTCCAGAGAGTGGTTTGACTTAAATCATCTAAGCCAAGGTTTCTCAATCTAAGCATTATTGAAAATTTGAGCCAAATACTTCCTTGTTATGGAAGACTATTGTTTTGTCCTGTAAGATGTTCAGCAATATCTCTGAGAAGGGGGTGACAGAGGATGAGATGGTTGAATGGCATCACTGACTCAATGGACATGAGTTTGAGCAAACTCCAGGAAATAGTGAAGGACAGGGAAGCCTGGCTTGCTGCAGTCCATGGGGTCACAAAGAGTCAGACGTGACTGAGCCACTGAACAACAGCTGGACTCTACATAGTAAATTCCAATAGCACCGTCACTCAACTTGTGACAACCACAAATGTCTCCAGATATTGACAAATGTCTCTGAGGGGTGGTGGGCATAGCAAACCTCACCCCATTCTCATTTGAGAACCACTATCTAGGCCAGTCGGAGAAGGCAATGGCACTCCACTCCAGTACTCTTGCCTGGAAAATTCCATGGATGGAGGACCCTGGTAGGCTCCAGTCCATGGGGTCACTAAGAGTCGGGCACGACTGAGCGACTTCACTTTCACTTTCATGCTTTGGAGAAGGAAATGGCAACCCACTCCAGTGTTCTTGCCTGGAGAATCCCAGGGATGGGGGAGCCTGGTGGGCTGCCGTCTATGGGGTCGCACAGAGTCGGACAGGACTGACGCGACTTAGCAGCAGCAGCAGCATCTAGGCCATCTAGGCCAGTATTTTCATTTATATTAATTACAAGAAATATTCTAACAGTAATAAGGGAGGCAGCATCTTGAATAAACACAGTAGTGAATAATAATAGCTCTTATTATCTCTAATCCTTTATGCAATCTAATGTGGAGTTTCATGCCATTTTATAGATAAGCAATCAAGTGTATGAGACAGCATTCCCATATCATATGACAACTGGAAAAGACAAGACTTGAATCCAGGTCAGATAGATTGCAAAGCCAGTATTTTTCCACTGCTACTTTTTAATACTTGATGTTTGTCAATCCCCTAGTACCAAAAATTATGATTATCTCCAACTCTAAATGTACCTGGTACTCTCACTTTATTTTTGGGGAAAATGCACACAAGCATATAAGCAATTCCAAATGACTTATACAAAGTCATATATAATACGTAACACTTTATCCTGATTATATCAAAATATATCACCAATTACCCAAAGATATGAGGTATAACATTAGTCTGGAGGGATACAGTGGATCTGGAAGATCCCCTGGAAAAGAAAATGGCAATCCACTCCAGTATTTCTGCTTGGGAAATCCCATGGACAGAGGAGTCTGGCAGGCTACAGTCCATAAGGTCGCAAGGGTTGGAATGACTCAGTGACTAAACAATACCAGTGGTGTCTATTTAACTGATCCCATTACTGCACTAATATCCAAACTCTCAGAAGCTAATGTAGGACATACTTACTCTGCAAATAAAATGACCAGTGTAAGAGGCTTAAAATAAAACATGATCCCAACAGTTTTATGTAAAAATATTCCATCACCTCAGCTTCATGACCCAGAATTGGTGATGTAAATAATTTACAATAATATAAGTGAGATATCACCTGGTGTGTGTAGACTACAGATAAATTTAGGTTCAAAAATGAGTGTCAAAACCTATAATGAGTTGCAGAGGAAAAAGGTTATTGTAACTAGGGAAAAGCATATTCGATTTCTGACTCCTCTTTCCTATGACTCTTCACTAGTCCCAATAAATAAAAATATTTGAAGTATTTGATTGATACTAACAAACAGAAAAAAGCAAGCTTTTTAAGAGTCAGCTTTTTTTTTTTTTTAGTTGTTGGAATTACATACAATAATATATAGGTAAGCAGTATATGGGCTTACCTGGTAGGTCAGCTGGTAAAGAATCTGCCTATAATGCAGGAGACCTGATTCAATTCCTGGGTCAGAAAGTTCCCCTGGAGAAGGGATATGCTACCCACTCCAGTATTCTTGGGCTTCACTAGTGGCTCAGATGGTAAAGAATCTGCCTGCAATACGGGAGACCTGGGTTCGATCCTTGGGTTGGGAAGATCCCCTGAAGGAAGGCATGTCCATCCACTCCAGTATTCTTGCCTGGAGAATCCCCATGGACAAAGAGGCTTGGTGGGCTACAGTCCATGGGGTTGCAAAGAGTCAGACGTGACTGGATGACTAAGCACAGCATAGGACAGAACAGAAGAAGCAGTACAGGCACATTTGTTCATTGTTTTTTATTATGTTTGTTATAAAGAATTCAAAGTATAGAATATCACCTCTATGTACCACTCACTTTATCTTATGTGTCAGTCCAAACACACAATTATATATATTATTCTTTCATTAATTTATGTATTCAAACATTTACTGGGCATCAGCTATGAGTTATGAAACATATTAAGTGATCAGACTGCAAAGAAAACTTACAAGGAGACTACAGTATTCATTCAAGACTTTGTATTTTTCAAAAGCTTTCATCGTATAATTGCTCTAGTCCTTAGAGCAAAAGTGAGAAAGGGATGGGATGAGTTACTGTTCAGAGATATACGGTAATGAGCATTCTTCCTATCACATTAGCCTCTATTTCCACTGTATAAAGGAAACAGTTTTATTTGCCTACTGAACCAGAAATAAAGATCTGCTTCTAGAGACTACCTGATATCAACAGGGACACAAATGAGACAAGGACCAAATGTCACTATCATTAATACTATGAGTTTATTCTTTTTTTCTAAGTGTGATAAAACTATCTTCACATTTCCACTGAGCAACTATCCAACTGCATTGACCTGAAGATTTCAAACTATAAATATACAGGGATGAAGATAGCAAACATGAAATCAAAGAAAAACATAAGACCCATTACTCACCTGAGCTTTAGAGATTCTGCCCGCTATGTAAATGATTCTACTTTTTCAAAATGTAGAGGCATAAAGTGGCATGCACTTTAAAACCACACACACACACACACACACACACACACCCCTTTAATGCAAAGGAATTTGTTGATGCTCATTCCTATACTGTATATTATTCAAATCAATGGCAGAACAAGTGGAGAAAAGGCAGAGTAATTGTTTCTAAATGCCATGTTTTATATATTCAGAACTAGCTCATGTGAAATAAGAAGCATACTTATATATATATACACACATATAGATTTCTCACTGAAAGAAACCTTAGCAAGTATTTAGTCTTATTGTTCTGAATAATTTTATCCATGTGGACATGTATTCAAAAGAACTGTTCAAAGGAAATCCTCCATGAAACACAAATAAAAAAAACAATATCAAAATTGCTCTGAGAATAGTGTCCCCCTGTTCTATATTCTCCTTCCTTCATCCTTACCCTATCTATAGTAGGGGTTCTGCAGAACCCCTAATCTTCAAGGGAACAGTTTGAGTATCACTGATTCTAGTTCTGATCTCTCAGTTTAAAAGGGAAAACACAATGATGCTCAGAAAAGTGGTGAAACGCCCAAGATCATTCATTAGCTACACTCAGACCACATACCAAGGTGTGTTGACCATCATCATTGAAGGACCAGCATCAGCATAATGCTGACATTATTTACTTTGTTGCAAACCTAACTCTGGGCTTCCCTCATGGCTCAGCTGGTAAAGAATCAGCCTGCAATGCGGAAGACCTGGGTTTGATCCCTGCGTTGGGAAGATCTCCTGAAGAAGGTAAAGGCTCCCCACTTCAGTATTCTGGCCTGAGGAATTCTATGGGGTGTATAGTCCATGGGGTCGCAAAGAGTCAGACACGACTGAGCGACTTTCACTTTCAAACCTACTCTTGGGGATTATGTGCCTATCAGATCACTCACCAGAATGTTTTATATCTCACCAGGGACCAAATGAGAATGGTCAAAATCATGAGAATCTTCTATTCTCCTTTATATCCAATTCCAAGTGTCTCCTGGGTCTAGAACTGGTTTCACAATTGTTTCTTAAAAGTGTAAGTACTCAGTAATGGAACCAGAGATAGTATTGATATCAGAAAGGTCTCAGAACATGGTTGCTTTCCCTTGCATTATATCATCTCTTGTGTGGACTACTATTTGTCTTATTATTTTAAGATTGGTTCATATAACTGACACAAATATTAAAGTTACTCTCTCACCAGTGAGGATAAATCACTCCAGAGGAATAAACATCTATATATAGCTAAGGAAAAGAATACAAAATACAAAAAGACACACAAAGTACACAAAGCTAGCCAGCTAAAATACAACAACACCTATTCCATGATTTTGATATATTTGTTTTAACCTTTTCCAAACATAATGTAACTTGCTTATTGTTTAGGTTGTTCTGTTTGGTTCTAAGCAAACCTCCAAAACTAGAATTGATGTGTAGGAAATGAATATGAAGTTCAAGCTACTCCCTAAAGCATTTTCTTAGGGCAAGAGAAAAAATGCTAGGAGTTCACATCCTTGCATAGCATAAAATGTTCACTTTACAAATTGTCAATAACATCAAACCAAGTTATAAAGTGAGTAAAAACTCAATCCTTTTTACTACTACAGGATATTCTGAGTTGCTGCCATTGTGCAAAAAAGAAGAAAGCTCCATGACTCTGTGTGTGTGTCCCATCTGAAGCTTACATATTTTTCCTTTTAATTAAAACTGTCTTCTGAAGGTTTATTAAATTGCATCAGCAGTTAGACATACATTTTCTTTCCCAACGTTAATGTTAAGCAAAGTGCTTTAAAGCCCTCTAAAAGAATAATTTCCCATTACAGTCAGCACATCAAACTCTGACCAAATTCCAAATAAGCCAGGAAATACAGCCATTTTAGACAAAACAGTAAAGTAAGGAGAAAAACAATTGTTCCTTTGCACCCAAGAGGGAAGACAAAATGAGAGAGTATGAGAGAGTGAGAGGAGAAGAGAGAAAGGAAAGGAGGATTGAAGGGGGAGGGAGGGGGGGAAAAAAGGCAATTAAGCTAATGCAAGTTGGGTGTCACAAGGTTATAGATATTTCAAGAGCTGAGCAATTTACCGTCTGGAAAAGGAGAAGAGCTCTTGCATAAAACGTCCCCCAGTTCAGATTTATTATGCTTTTAGTTGTGTTATATGTGATACAATTAGCAGGAGGTGCCAATAAGGCGTTCTCTCAAGGACGTGGTCATCCCGTGCCATCTGTTATTAATTGCATTGTCCTTTCTACATCCAGCTAGAGGGGAAAAAGTTCTCTGAGAAACACCTGCAAATTCTCTCTGCAAACGACTAGAATTTAAAAATAGTTAAAGAAAAAAGGATAGGTCAGATCTCCTAAATCTGCCCACCTTGAAATGAAAAAGAAAAATATATAATGAATCCTGATGCAACCGAATTCTGTTACTGGGACTGTTCCTCTGTCATTGTATTCTGCTACACTGATAGCTTTGTAGGCAACATAACACACTACACAAATGAAAATGAATAATTAGAACATTCTCCTAGAAATATAGCAATCCTTTGCACAGCTTAGTGAAGATTCAGTTTGTATATACAAAATCAGAAAACAAAGGTAATGAAAATTGACTGGAAGGTTTCTTTTAGATTTTGGCATTTGGGGTGATTCATATCAATCTTAAGAATCCAGTTCTGAAAATTAATACTCTTATAAATACACAAATACTTTCTCAATTTGGCATCTATTTTCATAGACATAATTTCAAAATGTGAATAATTAAAGAATGCTGTTAAAACACAAATATCTATTAAAACAATTTAAACTAATTTCAGAAACACTAACTTACTTTTAACCATCTGTGCTGCCTGTTCTGTTCTCTGATTTCCACTCGACTTGAATCTCTGAAGCAGGCAACTGCTACAGCCAGTCTTGTTCGAACAGGAATGGATACTCCCGATGCTACAGGGGAGAAGCTCTAATGCACTTCACAGGAATGTTTTAAAACTCCTTTATGACCAATAATTCAAAATACTTTTAACAACAGCATTGAAATTCTTTTGAAGAGCTGAGCTAAGGAAGTACTTTGAAAGAAATTAATGTTATTTGACTGATACCTTCCTGGTTAAAGAACAAAAATGTTATGTAGCCTAACTACCTACAGTTTGCTTGACAGTTAAATTACCTACTTCATCTTATGCATCTAGCTGTATCAAATTCAACTAAATTCAATTTACTGTAACTTGGCAAGGGAAAATAAAATCTTCCTCAATAGAGTATCATAAGTTATGGCTAATTCAAGAATATATATATATAAAGGAAAGCATTTTCTTCACACAAGGTTTCAAATACTAAATTAGGAAAGTGTTCTATGCCTGTAACATATTGTTATTGTTTTAATATTGTTATATTAAAAACTTGCAGAAGAATTAATTTCATGTATCAAAAAAATCAACTAGTATAAGATTATTTTGAAATGTGGTTACGATTGATTCATTTTATTGAAAGAGGTAATTCTCTTGCACCAGCATCCTTAGAAACTGCTCACTTTGTGTCCTAAGCATACTTTTCTGTTTGAGCCTATTGATTATCTTCTCTAATTTGTTGGTTCCTTTGAGATATGCTTTGCTTTGTCCTCACTTAAAAAAAAAAAAAATCCACTTTCTGCTGTAATTCCCATCATGTATTTCATTTTTTAAATTTAAAGCATGTAATTTTATGGTTATATTACTAAATTAATTCAAAGATCTAGAATAACCATCTTCCAATGAATATGAGAGATGTAAAATTTCCCATTCTCTTAACCTGCACCCTAGATATATTTAATTGAACTGCATATGACCAACCTTCTTTATATTGTTATTGTCTTTCTTTCAAAAAAAAAAAAAGTGTATCCATTCCTTACCATTATTCTCTTAAAAGATATCAAAATAAAATGTTGCATGCATGAATAAATTGCTTGAGTCAGTAACTACATTAATACTGTCTAAACAGCGATTTTTATTGACAAGAATCCTGCAGCTATCAATCAAAATATCAAACCACTGAAAATCCTTTCCTTTTCTTCACTTTCAAGCTTATACTCTGTTGCTATTTCATGCTACTTTTAATTGACAACAGAGCCAAGCAAGTAACTTTAGGGTCCCAGAAGTGAATTAGTATAGACTGAGCATGATTCTTTCCTAGGGGGAAGATTCACATTAGAGCAATGATCTGATAAATTCTTCCCTTAAGAATCTAGCCTTTGGGTTCTTAGTCACCAAGGTATCAGATCTTAGAATGTCCACTGAATAGATCATCTGAAAAAGATGTGTTTTAGTCAGCAAAGCTTAACATGAGATAATAGCATGCCATGTCAAAAATACTAATGCAGTCTTAAATGGGACATACTCAGAAAGGTGGAAAAAACCTTTGACAGAATGCAAATTCAATATCCTTGCACTAGCAATTCATGTGTGAACCAGAGAAGTATATGATACGTATTAATTTACATGGCCATAACAACACTCTCATCGTAATTGAGACTTAAATGAAATAATATATTTAAAGCCCCAACTCTGGATTGATATCCTGTTTAGTATATAGGAGTCTAATCAACTACTGACATTCTAATACTTAGGGGATTTCTTTTCAACTGCCAGTAAATCCCTAAGGTTTTATCCATATCTTTTAGGAATACAAAGATTTTTAGCATGGTGAACAAAAAAAAAAAGAAAAAAAGGCAGAAAATAGAGCAACAAAGTAGAGAGGTGAAAGCTCAATTTTTTTTCTGTCAGAGAAGACCAAGGTTTGAGATCTCTCTCTCAGTGACTATAGTAATACAGAAGTAAAAATCACTCAATCGTATCCGACTCTTTGTGACTCCATGGACTATACAGTCCATGGAATTCTCCAGGCTGAAATACTGGAGTGGGTAGCCTTTACCTTCTCCTGGGGATCTTCCCAACCCAGGGATCAAAGCCAGGTCTCCTGCATTGCAGGCAGATTCTTTACCAGCTGAGCCACAAGGGAAGCCCTTGGTGACTATATCCAAACCTTAACACTGGTTATATGATTGGCTGAACCCCAGTTTCTAAGTAGATGATGGTAATGAAATCTGTCTTCTGAGTGTTCTTGACAAAAAGAGAATCATTGACAGCCTTACTATAGCATATAACAAATGATAAATCCTTGTTAGCTGAGGTGATAATAATGTGTGTGTGTGTGTGTGTTAGTCACTCAGTCATGTCCAACTCTTTGTGATCCCAAGGACTGGAGTCTACCTGGCTCCTCTGTCCACGGAATTCTCCAGGAAAGAATATTGGAGTGGGTTGCCATTTCCTACTCCAATAATGTAAGATAATAATGTAAGAGCAGTCATTAATAATTCTATTGGGCACAACTCAAACCTTTCTGGAATTTCTATTTTGTCCTGCCCAAAATACATACAGGGATACATCAAATTGAAATGGCTGAATAATGAGTTCTTGAGAAAATCAAGTCAATTGAGAACAAATGAATGTTTTACCCAGAAAGTAGTCTGTTTAAGACTCTTAATATACCTGAAAGCTAATGTTTAGTGTTACTGTACAACAGAGACTGTAGACCAGTTCTGTGAAGCATCAGCGCTTAATACTAAAGAGCAAAAGCTAAACCTAGTCACATTTTTTATTTTAAGGAAAATATATTGCAATAAGACAATATAAAATCCATCTGTACAAGTAAAGAACTGCCTGATTAGGTGAGAGTATACTAATTAACTTCTAATTCTAAATTTCTAAAATTTCCTTGAATCTTACCTTTTATATTGCTATGGACAGTGTAGTCATTTGCTAATTCATTGAGCATATGCTAAGAAAGGGCCTGATGTTAGATGTGTGTCATGTTAGAAAATATTAATAATTCTATTAACATTAAATAATATTTATTGTGCACTTACTATCAGGTATGTCTCAATGTGTTACATGAATTACTTCCCTAATTATCACAATATTCCTATTACTATGCCTATTATAAAGCATTCTAGGTATTTTTGCCATCAGCATCTTTACTGTAGACATCTTTGTCACAAGGTTTCTGCCACAAATATTTTTGTCATATGATTAATTGACTGTAAGGCAATTTTGCTATGAAATGTAAAATAATTGATTGGCAGTCTGATTTCAACTGGTTGAAATGAGTTAGCATTTTCTCCAGTAGCAATATTATAGATAGCTTTATTGATCTGACAGATAACAATGATTTGCCCCAAGAGTTAGTTCCTCATTCTGAAACACACCACACTGGAGGAGGAAGAGGTCTCCATGGTCTTGAAGGCACACAGTAGAGCTCACATTTCCTATAGAACTTTGGAATATCTGTTAATGACCATGTGACAATATGGCAACAATGTAGAGGCTTTCATGATGCAATACAAAGTTCAGTTACAACATGAACCTCAGTACTTGGAAACTGATACCTCTCTTAACAAAGGAAGTAATTTTAGCAAGATAGAAAAAGTGCAATGCTGAATGAGAAAAAGAATCAACAAGCAAAAATAAAAACACAAAGATATAAGATGCTATGAATGAAAGACTTGGAAGAAAAGTACTTAGGTACAACTCATGAAATAAAATCAGTTACTTGCACAGTACTGCCATGAATCTGTAACACTTTAAAAGTATTCAAATATTTTGTGTTTCATAATATAGCTTTGAGTTATTTAATTTCTATGTTTAATTATACCTTTCTAATGTGTCTTTCACTTTTTAAAAAATTTATTTTTAATTGGAGGATAACTGCTTTACAATGTTGTGTTGGCTTCTGTCCTACAGACACATAAATCAGCCACAGGTATACATATGTCCCCTCCTTTGTGAACCTACTTTCCACCAATTTTCTTTTTTTTTTTAAATCGGAGAATTTCCCTAAGGTTGATCAATTATGTGGTAAAAATGTTTGTGGCAAAGATTTCTATGGCAAAGACACTTCCAATGAAAACACTGAATATAATATTAAAGATGCAGACTCTTAGGCACAAAAAGGTTAAGTAGCACCTCGCCCAAGCTAGGTGATCCCAGACTGGGATATTTTATTGGAAAAAAAAGAAGACCCTTGTCTCAAAGTTAATGTATAGTAATCTGAACAGAGAATACCAGTTCTCCTAGCCTCAACCTACACTTAATATGGAATCCTAATAATTAATTTCAATTTTCTTCTAATTTAGTTTCACTTTTCCCCATAGATGTTCACTAAAGAAATACTTTTGGTGTTAAGTAATCTCTTAATGCACAAAACCACATTGTTAAAAAATCTTTTTTGAAAACAGTTTTCTAAGACTGTGTTAAAGTTCCATTTTCTTTACTGCATGAAATGTCATGATCCCGTGGACACAATGGCTTCAGACACTTCATTACAAACATCATCAAGGAAACAAAGTACATAATATAGTTAAGACCCTCAAAGGTTTTTGAAAATTTTTCCTGAATTTTCAAGATTTTGGTGACTTTATACTTGGTTTTTCAGTTGAAGCACAATGGAAATAGAGGATTTTGATTGAGCTTTTATTTGAAATGCTGAAAACTCTCAGTATCCTTTGCTTTTCCAGTTAAGTCACTTTCTGAATCTTTGGGCCTCTTTTGTCATATTAATAGTAAGTAGGTTATAAAACTTTCATTTCTCCCTTCATATAAACTGTATGCAAGCTTAACTTTTTACTTCTTCCATACAAGTTAACTACTGAAGCCAACTAGAAAAAGGGAATAAAATAATCTCTATGTCTGAATAGCATCAAAAACTTTATGAAATTTTCTCAATTCTCAGGATTCAATTCATAAAAATTTTAGACAGTTTTAGAACAAATCTGTATATTTTAACCTTTTCCTCCAAAAATTAAAAAAAAAGAAAAAAACTTGAAAAAAAGATATGCTTCTGTCCCAGATGAAAAGATCAATTAAGGACAAGGTAAGGACTAAGAGAGGAGAAGAAAAAGAGATCAATCAGTCCATTAACATAGAAGGAGCAAGTGCAATAATGTACCACGGTGAACGTGCCACGAGGGAACAGAGGGGAAGACCTCTCTGTTAACACAAAATAGAGCAAGCAGCTTGACAACAGAAATACACTGAGATGAACAGAAATGAAACAGATCATGTCCCTATCCTAACCTTAACCATACACAAAACCCTAATCATAATTCCTTATACAATAACCCCTCATTCTAACCCCGACAGAAATGCCAGCTTCCTGAATTGGAACACTGATTTCCCAAACAGATGTCAGACATTAGCCACTGGCCTTAGCTGCCATCAATATTAATCAGCTAATCTTAACATTAGCAAAACATATGCATCTTAAGGCTGAACCTGTGCTGCTATCATGCGCAAGAAAATTATTAGCAGATTTAAATAATTAGGATGATGTCAGCACACATATTGTCAATTACAATAAACTTTAAAAAGAAAACACAGATGTCTTTCCTTGTTTTATTAAGGATGTTATTGTCACTTAGAGTTTAAATGCTTGAATTTACCAAAGACAGGGTAATGACATATGTAACATTTCTTTCCCTCAATCAGTAAGGCTACCTTCTTAAGTTATTACTCATCTATCATAATCAAGGTTTTAAATTACTAATTTGCTAATGGTGATTATTTATGTATTGATTTCCAAGATTGTAGCCAGTATACATACATTGGCATAAAATTTTCTAGATCGTTTATGCATAAATTGGGTTTTTCTACCTTTTTTTAGTAGTTGGACAACTACATAAAAATTGTTATAAACTTTAAAGTAAAATATTATTTTCTAAAGTGAAATTTTATGTTACATCGAAATTTTTTTCTTAATTATGATGTAAAAAAAAGGGCCAAAATTCTGCTTTTTGTCTGGTTTAGTATGTTTGAGTCTACAACTCAGGGATTTATCAAACCCATTAAATTTTGTGCTTTTTCATCTCTTCATACACCACCACATTTATCTCCATGGACAATTAAACATTACCAAGCACTTTTGTGGTTATTGCTTTAAGGGCAACAACAATCAAAGCAAATTATTTCCTCTCAAGATGCACCATGCATCAGATCCTGGTGCAATTCTCAGACACACCCCTTAGGAACTGGGCTCAAGAAACGGCCTTTGTTATCTGGAAGTTCAAAATGTCATGAAATCACAAACAGTTACACTCATTCAACAGCAAATATGTACCAAATGCCTACTGGGTGCTAGATACTGTGCTGGGCTCTGGAGACACACTGTTTATTAGGACAAAGCTGCTCCCTTTACAAGACAGTCTGTGTACAGAGTAGAGATTAAGCCACAAATACAGCCCGGATATCTCCCATTCTAAATCTATCTCTATTAGGAATAATACAAGAAAAAGCAGATATAGAAGGAATGTGAAGAAAGCTTGTATACTGGGAAGTAAAAATGAAGAAAGGGGGTAATAGGTCAAAATTAAAAAAAAAAAAAAGAAGATAGTGGTAAATTAGTGTATATTCATGAATCTATTCCAGACATGGAGTCTGCTGCTCAAATTAAAGCAAGGTCTTGGAATAAAATGAAGGTCAAGTTATAAGAGAAAGGACAGACTGAGGAGGCTTTGGGGTTCTCTGCCACAATGAAGTTTTGGGCCTCCTATGGTTTTCACTTATGCTAAAAATGCAGCCTCAATTACCAGAGTGATAATTGAGAATTGGTTTTATCCATAAGCATTGCAAGAGTCATTAAGAATGGTCATAGTCACAGGATGGTAGCAATACTAATTTTGGTCCCAGGTATATAGCAAAAGCTAATGGGCTATCTCTAGAGTATGTCACCTACATCTGTGTACCTAAGTTGAATTTTTAGAAATGAAATAGATAAACTTCATTACTGTGGCTTCAGTACTGCTTTATTCTGTTTCCTTTATCAGGAATTTGATTTCAAACTGGAGTTCAAAGACAGTTAAAAAAAAAAAAAAAAAAGGATCAATGGGATATTCCAGGCAATAAGAAAACATAGGTTTATATAAGTGTTTCAATTTATTACAAATATACCAATAAATTTTCTACTCCTGAGGTATTTTCACTTGCAACATGTATAATATTTATACATATTTATTTACTCTTACTCCCAAACTGGTAACATTTCCTGCAGGAAAATACTTAGAATATTTGTCTTGTATAATTGTTTTGATGTATCAAGGGTATAATAATAAGTACATACCTATAAGGGCAGATTTTCTAAGTCATGCTGGGTTATATGGACATTAGTTAAAAGACCTAAATCAAATTAGAATTCAGAAGTTCTTCTTACAAAAATAGTGACTAAAGTAATCTTACAATTTTTCTGAGAAGCGGACATTCATCATGCCAATGTTGTCATAAAAGTGCCCGACTAAGGATGCTGAGAAATTCTAATCCTACAAGAAAGACAAAAAGAATATCCAAACCTGTTTCTGAATTCTTTATGAAGTATTTCATAATCATCTGTCTATGTTTTTCAAGAATTCAAGTATACAAACCCACCTGACAGTAGATTTGTTCAAATAAAAGATGGCTAACTATCTTCTACCAGTGCATACAAAGTGTGACTTCTTAATTCACCACTACATATTTAAGAGACACAGAAATAAAAATACAGTTGACTTTCCAAATCTTCAGGATAGAGAAAAATAATTACCTCAAAATACTTAACAGTGGTACAGAAATGTGATCTAGATACCCTAGAAGTGGATAAAGAAGTGTTCTTTGGAAAGACTTATGTATTGACATAAACAGCCTGCCAAATCTGGTAAATCAATTTTGAGTAAGGCTAATGGCTTCCCTGGTGGCTCAGAGGTTAAAGCGTCTGCCTGCAATGTGGGAGACCTGGGTTCGATCCCTGGGTCGGGAAGATCCCGTGGAGAAGGAAAAGGCAACCCATTCCAGTATTCTTGCCTGGAGAATCCCATGGACGGAGGAGCCCAGCGGGCTATGGTCCATGGGTTTGCAAAGAGTCGGACACGCCTGAGCAACTTCACTTTAATGAAACTAAAGTCGGTAAGTAACAACTGTCCATTTGTCTGTGCACCCTGCCAGATCAACAGAAAAGTCTGCCATGTTTCTCTCTGTACCTCTGCGATTTCTATCTTTTAGATTAGAAACATAAGAGCTGTTAGACATCTAAATACTTCATGAGTATTTCATTTTGAAGGATTCATTCATTCATCAGTTCAGTTCAGTCATTCAGTCGTGTCTAACTCTTTGTGACCCCATGAATCACAGCATGCCAGGCCTCCCTGTCCATCACCAACTCCCGGAGTTTACCCAAACTCATGTGCATCGAGTCGGTGATGCCATCCAGCCATCTCATCCTCTGTCATCCCCTTCTCCTCCTGCCCCCAATCCCTCCCAGCATCAGGGTCTTTTCCAATGAGTCAACTCTTCACATCAGGTGGCCAAAGTATTGGAGTCTCAGCTTCAGCATCAGTCCTTCCAATGAACACCCAGGACTGATCTCCTTTAGGATGGACTGGTTGGAACTCCTTGCAGTCCAAGGGACTCTCAAGAGTCTTCTCCAACACCACAGCTCAAAAGCATCAATTCTTCAGTGCTCAGCTTTCTTCACAGTCCAACTCTCACATCCATACATGACCACAGGAAATACCATAGCCTTGACTAGACAGACCTTTGTTGGCAAAGTAATGTCTCTGCTTTTGAATATGCTGTCTAGGTTGGTCATAACTTTCCTTCCAAGGAGTGTCTTTTAATTTCATGGCTGCAATCACCATCTGCAGTGATTTTGGAGCCCCCCAAAATAAAGTCTGACACTGTTTCCACTGTTTCCCCATCTATTTCCCATGAAGTGATGGGACCAGATGCCATGATCCTAGTTTCCTGAATGTTGAGTTTTAAGCCAACTTTTTCACTCTCTTCTTTCACTTTCATCAAGAGGCTTTTTAGTTACTCTTCACTTTCAAAACATATTTAATAAGTGCTAACTATATGCCTGGCACTGTGCTAAACCATAGGTGATGAAGACAGCCACACATCCTCCCTTCTTTGACATTACACTGTACTTAACAGAATCAACAAATTATACTTCTAGTAAAACATGGCTAAATGTCTACCTGAATTTATCTCATCACTCGTCCAAGGTTTCACCAAAGTGATGGTAAATGATTATAAACCTCAAGACAGAAAATGAGAATAGAAAGCGACAGACAGTCTAGTTCACTTGTTGGACAGCAGGAAGCAAGTGGAGAAGTGATAACTGGCTTTTTAAAAGCACAAGACAAAATTATATCAGTGCCTATGGAGCAAGGAAATCCATGGGCCCACCTCTTCTCTTTGCGGAAATGAGCCGGAGCCTCCAAATTCATGGTCATTGGTCCTGTAAAGGCAGATTTCAGGAGCAGGGCCGAAGACAGAGAGAAAATGTATAGCTACATTTTGAATTGCAGAATGCTAGTTTCTTTTTCCCTAACCTATCAGAATCCTGGCAGCCAGTTGTTAATTCCCTCTCCCTAATACCTGATCAGGTTCACCAAAGCAACACACACCCAGGAGGAAGACTGAAAATTTGACAAGAAATGAATGGCACATGGGAAATAAGAAAAACAGACTTACAGAGAATTTCAGTTTCCTCAATAAAAGGATGACGCAACAGCTTGTCATTCTACCAAAAAGCTCCACTGTCACAAAGACCCATTTCATCTAAACAAAACTTCCATCAGTAAAATGCTCAACTTGAAAGCAAAGATCCCCAAATAAACAAAGCACACAGAATTTTAAAAATCCATAACATGAAGAATAAAAGTTTATAGATAGATCCTCACTGCTCTCAGAAGAAGCGATGAAAATGAAGCCACAATATAAAAACATGGTGATTTATAAGACACATTCAAATAAGAAGGAATACTGGAAAAATTAAAGACAAAACTGTCTTTAAATTAAAAAGTGGTGGCAAGTTTAGAAGATAAAGTCAAGAAAATGCTCCAGAATTAAAAATAAAATATATGAGAAAAAAAAAAATAAGTAAACCAACTGAAAAAGTATAACATTCAAATGACAGGATTTCCAAAAAGAACAAATAAAATAGAATGAGGTCATTACACAAGACAAAAAAATAATAATGCAGAAAGTTCCTGGAAATAAAGAATTTGGATCTCCAGAATAAAAAGACCCTTTCATGAACTTAATACATGAGAAAAGATTCCTAAAAATGTCCATCATTGCAAAATTTCAAGGACTTGAGTTTAAAGAGAAGTTTCTAAAATGTCCCATGTGCTGTGCTGTGCTTAGTCACGCAGTCATGTCTGACTCTTTGTGACCCCATGGACTGTTGCCCACCAGGCTCCTCTGTCCATGGGGATTGTCCAGGCAAGAATACAGGAGTGGGTTGACATGCCCTCCTTCAGGGGATCTTCCCAACCCAGGGATTGAACCAAGGTCTCCCACATTGCAAGTGTATTCTTTACTGGCTGAGCCACCAGGGAAAGGGGGAAAATTGTATCCTCTCAAACAAATGAACATTCTGAGGAAAAACAATTTTTAACCTAAACTTTCTCTTATGTTTCAACTATTTTCACAATAATGTCCCATTACAAGCTTTGCCATAATTCAGCAGCTTATAGAAACAAGTATTTTTCACCTATGATTTTAAAGAAACTGGGAATCAGAAACTAGCAATCTATGTTTTAACAATATCTCCAAGTGATTCTGAGACACACTAAAGATTGAGGAAACACTATGCTAGAAGATGCGCTTTGGAAAACATACAGAAGAGGCAGAATTTAGAAAGGGAAGAATACAAGATAGGAGAGAGGAGAGAGATGCACAAATACCATCTTGACATCAGACCTAGACTCCAACCAACACCTACTGAAAACACTTGTGCAGAAATATATCTAGGAAGAGGAAATCTGGTAGAGTGACCGACTGATACGTTTAGAGTAAAATGTGTGCGTACATGCTAAGTCGCTTCAGTCATGTCCAATTCTTTGTGCCCCTATGGACTGTAGCCCAACAGGCTCCTCTGTCCACGGGATTCTCCTGGCAAGAATGCTGGAGTGGGTTGCCATGTCCTCCTCCAGGGGATCTTCCCACCAAGGGATCAAACCCACATCTACTGTGGCTCCTACATTGCAGGTGGGTACTTTACTACTGAGCCACCAAGGGAAGCCTTTAGAGGAAAATACTCATTTATATATAGAAAACTAATATAAAGAACCAATTACTAACTACAGTGTGTAAGGGATGAAGGGAGTAATGGGACATAAAAGGTCTTCAAAGCATACCACATCATTTGGAAGTGAACTGTATTTACAGTTATAACAATGAGAATAGATTCTGTTTATCTACTAATAAATTTAGAGATATTGAGATCAAAAAGACGAGAGATGATAAAGTAGAGATGTGAGTGTGGGTTGAAAGCTAAATCTTCATCTATGGTAACAGGAAATCAATAGTTACTAAAATTAGTAAATAGAGTGATTGAAATATAATCCCATTATTTAGAAATATGTAAGTAAATTCTACCAAAAAAAAAAGAGACGGAAAAGTGATATATTCTGGGGAATAACGAGTAACTCTAGAAGATAAAAAGATAAAATGCTGATGACTGACCTTTTTTGACATAAAACCATGTAATATAATTTCAATTAAAAAATAAGTACTTGTATGGCTTTGTCAAAATTTAAAATTAATTTAAAATGATAACCAATGAATTATATGTACAAAATAAATTCAGCACACTATGAGATTGAAGAAAATTCCAATCAGGGTTGGGTTCCAAACTTTACAGTGGTCCCAAACACTCTCATATTCCATACATATGCTATGCTATGCTATGCTAAGTCACTTCTGTCGTGTCCGACTCTGTGCGATCCCATAGATGGCAGCCCATCCAGCTCCCCCATCTCTGGGATTCTCCAGGAAAGAACACTGGAATTCTGTACATAACCCATCAGCAATTCCTACTGACTTAAAGTTCAAAGTATATCCAGAAGTTAACCATTTCTTCACTGTGGCCATCCACCCACAGATCTCACCCAGATTTTTTTCAATACACTTGGAACTAATAACCCTAAGTCTCTTAACTCTGTTTTGCAAGTTCTCTCCTCCCAGGCACACTTCTGCCTCTTCTACTGTCTCTCGCCCATGTGCCCTTCTGAGAACAGAAAAGGCAGAGGGCTCATGTGGCTTTATTCACCCTCTTTGGGGTTCACTCTCTGGGCCGTTCTGCTTGCCATTCTCCCTTTTCTTCCTGATCCCGCTCTCCCCTTAGAACCCACTTTCCAGAAACAGTTCTATGATCTATTTTTTCTGTCAGTGCTCGTAGAACTCAAAAATATGAGTCATAATCCTGCTTTTGCCTGAATGGGTAAATGTTTGGAAGTCTTATATTCTTTCTTAGCTAGATTATCCCAAAGTATACACTCAGTGAGGGTGCAAAAGGGAGTTCATTTGAACACAGGGCAAGCCGATTTAACAGCGTAAATAGCATCCATATTTTTGTCTCCATTGTTCTGATTCCTTTGTCCACCTCTGTTTCAAACATGTGTGATGAATTATCACTGCTAAACCTCAATAGATATTAATTGTGATGCTCACCAGTTAAACTACCATGTTGTCTGTATTCTAAATAAAGCAGAGCCAAAAGAAGTAACAACTGAAAACAATATCCAAAAGACCTCATAAAGGTATAACTTTTATTTAAGAGGTTATTTTATGTGGTAATTTTCTTCTGTTCAATAAATATAGGTTTTGAAACATTATATAGTTTATCCACTTTATGCTTTGCTAAGGAATGGAGGTAAAATTTAATTATAATTAATTTATAGATACTAATAAATAACACTAGCTAAATAACCATTTAATTCCCAAAACACAAGTATAGTAGAAAATGTAAAGCAAGAAGGAATCTGATGCCTGACTCTGAAGTGTTTACAACTTACTGATGATAATAATAGCAATTTATTAAAATTCAACAATATACCAGACTGTTTTAAATGACAGAAATTATGTTATTTTGTGAAGTTCTCACAACCAAATGTATAATTACCATGAAAAACCTACCTCAAAAAATATCAATTTTGGAGTTTGATAACTGTTTGAAACTCTAAAGTAGCTAATAGTAAATTTCAAGACTATAATATTCAGGAAAGAATAAGAGAAGAGGTGAAGACATTGAATCAAAAATGACAGAGATATAATGCGAAGACATAGAGAGAAATTATGCAGAAAAAAAGTAAACCAACTGCAAGAGAAATCTTTTGCCTTCAGGGCATTTTTTATCTAGTCAGTCCGTAGCTATGTCCTGTGTAAAAAATTTGGGGAAAAAAAGAGGAGAGAAAAATAGGAAGAGCCCATAGGAGATTTCCAGATAATGTAAAAGAAACTATCTTTAAATCACCACATTGCAAACATAGTATAATAACTGCTTTAAAATATGATTGGCAAACGATATAAAACCATCTCATGAACCATTATTAGAGGAGGCAAGGGCTGGAAAACCTTCTCATATTTTTCAAAATGATATGAACAAAAAGATTTGGCAGTTACCATCCCCAAGCAAGTGGCCTAACATCACCACCACCACCCATGTTGAGTCTAACATGATTTACTGCTAAGAAACAACCAGAACTATAAAATAGTTTTGCAATAATCTTACAGAGGAAAAAAAATCTAATTAGAAAACAAAAACAGACGAAAAAACAAAATCAGAATATTTCACAAGTCAGTTAGCCCAGACTCCTCAAAATAGTAAAGATCATGAAAAACATAAAAAAGGCAAGAAGAACCTTCTTGATTAAAAGACACTAAAGAGACATAACAATCTGAAGCAATATGTAAACCTTTACTGGACTCTGGATTAGAAGAAAAAAGGCAGTTATAAATTAGTTCAACTTTTCTTTAGGTTTAAAACTTAAAGACTGGGGAACTAATTTATTTTAAATTAGTTGAAAAAGTTTCAAATTTACTGATAACAATTATTAAAAATTAGGTTAGTTATTAAAAATCAACCTAAATTTTTCTAAAGACAGAGTTGAAAAAGTCTATGAGAATCCCAGCAATTCTACATTGAACACTTTGGCTTCCAGTGTCAAACCACAGTAGGAGTTAGAAGAAAATGAAGTGTTAACACACTCTGAAGGTAAGTCATTCAAGTTTCTGAAAGCAATTTGGGGCATATATTTGATTTACTGACTTTGAAATTCACAAGATTACAAAGAAGTATATTCACTACGCTGTGAAGATCTAACTCAGGATTTCAGGTGACATTTTACCTTTCTTACCCTCAAGAAACTTCAGTTTAGGTAAGACTATCTACTGTACATCCAACTGTTTCTCTACTTCAGCAGTCCCCAACCTTTTTGCCACCAGGGACTTGTTTTGCAGAAGACAATTGTTCCACATAGGGGTAGGGGGATAGTTTTGGGTTATTCAGGCACATCACATTCATTGTGTACTTTATTACTATTATTACATCAGCTCCACCTCAGATCATCAGACATTAGATCCTGGAGGCTGGGGACTCCAGCTACAGTCTGTATCTTCCCTAAAGGCGATGAGGTAACTGTGCCATAGTTAAAAAGTTCATTCCTGGAGCAAGAGATTCTGTCTATGATACTTTAAATTATGATACATTGAAGAGATTTTGACAATGACTTTAATTCTGAGTAGACAGAGTTAGACAAACCAATTATTTTTAATATTGAATATTCAAGATTATAAAACAAGTACAAAGAATTTTAGAAGCAAAAAATAAAATAACCTGTGTATCTATTTAAGGACCATGCCAACCCCCTCACCTCAACAACCTTGCCCTTTTTCAACATTGCCTGTGACCAGGCCCCACCTTGGCTTTAGTCTTAAACATTCAGAGCTGTCATGCCCGTTTATTTCTTTGGTGTAATATTCTGAATGGCATTTCTAGCCTCAGCAGTTAGTGGACCAACAAAGACCCAAGTTAACTCCCTAGACATTGATATCCTATCTCCATTTCCTTACTGCTCCCATACTCCCTTATTCTTTACTACAATCTGGCTTCTATTTCCTGCTTTCTTAAAATTTTCTTTATGTTCAAAAATATCCTCAACCTGCCAAAAAGAATAGGTATTCTTATCTTACTACACTTCCCAAATTGCCTATTCTACTTTGACCACATACTTATTGAAATAAGCACCTGTGGCATCACATTCTTTGATGATGAAAATAGTTCAAATCTCTGCCACAATTGGCTGGAAATGAAGAGACAATCAAAAAGCCCAGTTTACATGATTTAGATAGAATTTTACAGGACATGCTAAGCAAATTAAGATAATTATTTTCCCCCTCTTATTGCATAAGGACATTGCATAACTATAGTTATGAGTAATCAACAAGTTACATTTGAGATGATAGGATTTCTGTCTGGAGCAGATTCTAGAAGAACTGGAGGAATAATCTAATTACTTGGAAATCATGGACTCTGAGAAAAGTACACCACGGCTGTATATTGTCAGCCTGTTTGTTTAACTTATATGCAGAGTACATATGTGAAATGCTAGGCTGGATGAAGCACAAGCTGGAATCAAGACTATCAGGAGAAATGGCAATAACTTCACATATGCAGATAATGCAACCCTTATGGCAGAAAGCAAAGAGGAACTAAAGAGCCTCTTAATGAAAATGAAAGAGGAGAGTGAAAAAGCTGGCATAAAACCCAACATTCAAAAAGCTAAGATCATGGCATCCAGTCCCATCACTTCATGGCAAATAGATGGGAAACAATGGAAACAGTGACAGACTTTACTTTCTTGGGCTCCAAAATCACTGCAGATGATGCCTATAGCCATGAAATTAAAAGACGCTGGCTCCTTGGAAGAAAAGCTACGACAGACCTAGGCAGCATATTAAAAAGCAGAGATGAGTGACTGATGCACTGAACTACAGATTAGGACACTAGCCAAAGGGGCTTCTCTATGTGCCTGATGTGCTGAACAACAGAGAGGACTCCAGGCAAGGGAGTCCTCTAAGTGCCTGAATGGGTGAAGCTACAGAGAAAGACTGGCCAAAGAGGCCTTCTGATGGCCAGCTATAAGATGCTCAAAAACAGACTCTGAGAGGGCCATAACTCCTGCACTGAAGGCAGTCCGTGTCCCTACCGACTTGGCGCTGCCAGGGTCCCCACAAGTCAAGCATCTGCACCACCTTCTCGCTCAACTCTCACTGCAGCAGAGCTGCCACAGCCAAAAAAAAATGTCTTGTGTCTATGCATGCAGAGTCACTTCGATACTTTCCAACTCTTTGTGACCCTGTAGACTGTGGCCTGCCAGGCTTCTTTGTCAGACAAGGGCTCTCCAGGCAAGAATACTTGAGCATATTGGCCAATACTGGTTGCCATATCCTTCTAGAGAACTATATTTCTTGCTTCCCTAGCCACCAACCCCCCTGAGTACCTGGTGCTGCCAGAACCCCTGTGACCCAAGCAGCTGCACCACCTCCACACCTGGCCCTCACAGAAGCAAATCCAAGGCCTTTAGGGCAGCCCCAGGAGCTAAACCCCAGTGGAAGACCCACATGTAGAGGTGGAAATAAAACCACAATTGAAACACAGGGGCATATGTGGCTAAGGAAGAAGACCCTAAACTTTCCCACCAGCTGTATAAGCTTCAGATTAAATCCACACAGTCAACTAAGAAGACTCTGTGTCTATGAAACATATAAAAGGCCACTGAGAGCTCCCACAAAAGAAAATGCTCTAGCTCTGATAGCTGCGGATGTTGGAAGCAAGAACATCCAGGAGTAGGACAATATTATAATCTGACCTACCCCAATAGCAGGTCCAGAGATTAGCACAGTGTTGGAGGGCATCCTAAGGAGAGGTCAAGCCCTGAGCCTTTGGAGTAGGAGCACTAATTCCAAGACCCTAGAAACCAAAGAACTAACCCTAGGGAGTATCAAATAGTGAGAACTCACAGAAAGGAAACCACTTGAATACAAGACCCTGCATCACTCAACCACCAGCAGCACCTTGTGCAGGATGCCTCATCTAAACAACAAATAAAACAAACAGACAAACCCAATCATCAGCAGACAGGATTATCACCTCACTCAGCCATGCCCAACAGAGGAAAAACAAACAAAAACTCAACACAAATCTCATACTATACAAAGCTCACACAAACCAGTGGACCAACCTTAAGAGGGAAAAAAAAAAAAAAAAAAAGGGGAAGAAAGAATTCAACCTTCTTCAAGGAAAGAATTCAACTGTCCTTGACGCCTTGGAAAAGAGACCTCAAACAGAGTAACTTAAAAAGAAAATAATCAAGAGGCAGAGAAATACTACACAAATAAAGGAAAAAACTAGAAACACAGAAGTCCAAATAAATGAAGAGGAAATAGACAAATTACTTGAAAAAGAATTCAGAATAAGGGTAGTAAAGATAATCAAAAACCTTGAAAACAAAATGGAGAAAATGCAAGAATCAATTAACAAAGACCTAGAAGAATTAAAGAATAAACATACAGAAATAAACAACACAATTACTGAAATTAAAAATACTCTAGAAGGAATCAATAGCAGAATATCTGAAGCAGAAGAATGAATCAGTGAGCTAGAAGATAAAATGGTGGAAATAACTTCTGAAGAGCAGAATAAAGTACAAAGAATGAAAAGAGCTGAGGACAGTCTCAGAGACCTCTGGGACCATATGAAACATACCAACATTCAAATTATAGGGGTCCCAGAAGAAGAGAAAAAGAAAGGGTATGAGAAAATTTTTAAAGAGAATATAGTTGAAAATTTCCCCAACATGAAAAAGGAAATAGTCAATCAAGTCCAAGAGGCACAAAGAATCCCATACAGGATAACTCAAGGGGAAACACATCAAGACACATACTAATCAAACTAACAAAGACTAAACACAAAGAAAGAATATTAAAAGCAGCAAGGGAGAAACAACAAGTAACGTAAACCAGAAACCCCATGTGCTTAACAGCTGATTGTTCAGCAGAAACTCTGCAGGCCAGAAGGGAATGGCAAGATATATTTAAAATACTGGGAAGGAAAAAATTTACAACCAAGATTACTGTAGCCAGCAAGCATCTCATTCAAAATTGATGGAGAAATAAAAAGCTTTCAGACAAACAAAAGTTAAGAGAATTCAGTACCACCAAACAAGCTTTACAACAAATGTTAAACAGACTTACATGGTCAAGAAATACAAGAGAAGAAAAAAGATCTACAAAATCAACCCCCCAAAATTAAGAAAATGGCAATAGGAACATATATATCAATAATTACTTTAAATGTAAATGGATTAAAGCTCCAACCAAAAGACACAGACTGGCTGAATGGATCCAAAAACAAGACCCATATATATGCTGTCTACAAGAAACCCACTTCAGACCTCAAGACACATATAGGCTAAAAGTGAGAGGATGGAAAAATACATTCCATGCAAATGGGAAGCAAAAGAAATCTGGAGTAGCAATCCTCATTTCAGGCAAAATAGATCTTAAAGATTACAAGAGATAAGGAAGGACACTACATAATGATCAAGGGATCAATCCAAGAGGAAGACATAACAATTTTAAATATCTATGCATCCAACATGGGATACATACATACATACATACGTATCTATGTATGCTCAATACATAAGACAAACACTAACAGATATAAAAGGAGATATTGTCAGTAACACAATAATAATAGTATGAGACTTTAACATCCCACACACACCAATGGACAGATCTTCAAAACAAAAAAAATTAATAAGGAAACACAAGTCTTAAATGATACACTAGATGAGATGTATCTCATTGATATCTTCAGGACATTCCATTCAAATGCAGAAAAATACACCTTCTTCTCAAGTGCACATAGAACATTCTCCAAGATAGACCACATCTTGGGTCACAAATCAAACCTCAGTAAATTTAAGAAAACTGAAATCATATCAAGCATCTTCTCTGACCACAATGCTATGAGACTAGATATCAATTACAAGAAAAAACTGTAAGAAACACAAACACATGGAGATTAAAAAACATGTTTCTAAATAACCAAGAGGTTACTGAAGAAATCAAATGGGAAATCAAAAAATTTCTAGAAACAAATGACAATGAAAACATGACAACTCAAAACCCATGGGATGCAGCAAAAGCATTCCTAAGAGGGAAGTTTATAGCAATACAATCCTACCTCAAGAAACAAGAAAAACATCAATAGACAACCTAACTCTACACCTAAAACAACTGGAAAAAGAAGAAGAACAACAACAACAACAAAAAAAAACAAAATTGGTAGAAGGAAAGAAATCATAAAGATCTGAGCAGAAATAAATGAAAAAGAAATGAAAGAACCAATAGTAAAGATTAATAAAACTAAAAGCTGGCTCTTTGAGAAGAAAAACAAAATTTACAAACCTTAGCCAGATTAATTAAGAAAAAAAGAGAGAAGAATCAAATTAAAAAATTAGAAATGAAAAAGGAGAGGTTACAACAGACAAGGTTAAAAATACAAAGGATTATAAGAGACTATAATGAACAATTATATGGCAATAAAATGGATAACCTGGAAGAAATGGACAGATTCTTAGAAAAGTTCAATCTCCCAAGACCGAATCAGGAAAAATAGAAATTATGAACAACCCAATTACAAGCACTGAAACTGAAGCTGTGATCAAAAATCCTTGCCCGCCTATAAAAAAGCTCAGGACCAGATGGCTCCACAGGAGAATTCTATCAAACATTTAGAGAAGAGCTATGCCTATCCTAAAACTCTTTCAAAAAATTTCAGAGGAAGGAACACTTCTAAACTCATTCTACAAGGCCACCATCTTCCTGATACCAAAACCAGACAAAGACAACACATAATATAGAAAACTACAGGCCAATATCACTGATAAACATAGATGCAAAAATCCTCAACAAAATTTTAGCTAACAGAATTCAGCAAAACATCAAAAAGCTCATATAACATGATCAAGGTGGGATGCAAGGATTCTTCAATATATGCAAATCAATCAAGGTGATACACCATATTAATACATTGAAAGATAAAAGCCAGATGATCATCTCAATAGATTCAGAAAAAGCCTTTGACAAAATTCAGCACACATTTATGATTAAAACTCTTTAAAAAGGGGGCACAGAAGGAACTTACCTCAACATAGTGAAGGCCATATATAATAAGCCTACAGCAAACATCATTCTCAATGGTGAAAAACTGAAAGCATGCCCCCTAAGATCAGGAACAAGACAAGGCTGTTCACTTTTGCCATTATTATTCAACATAGGTCTGGAAGTCCAAGCTACAGCAATCAGAGAAGAAGAAATAAAAGGAATCCAAATCGGAAAAGAAGAAGTAAAGCTCTCACTATTTGCGGATGACATGATACTATACATAGAAAACCCTAAAGATAGAATCAGAAAATTACTGGAGCTAATCAGTGAATTTAGCAAAGGTGCAGGATACAAAATTAATACACAGAAATCACTTGCACTTCTATGTATTTCATAGCTGCATTTCACTAACAATGAAAAATCAGAAAGAGAAATTAATGAATCAATCCCATTCACCATTGGAACAAGAAGAATTAAATATCTGGGAATAAACCTAACTAAGGAGACAAAAGAACTATACACAGAAAATTATAAGACACTAATGAAAGAAATCAAAGATGACATAAACAGATGGAGAGATATTCCATGTTCTTGGGTAGGAAGAATCAATATTGTGAAAATAACTATACTACCAAGCACAATCTACAGATTCAATGTGATCTCTATCAAATTACCAATGGCAATTTTCACAGAACTAGAACAAAAAATTTCACAATTCATATGGAAACACGAAAGACCCAGAATAGCCAAAACAGTCTTGAGAAAGAAGAATGAAGCTGGAGGAATCAACCTTCCTGACTTCAGATTATACTACAAAGCTACAGTCATCAAGACAGTATGTTACTGGCACAAAAACAGAAATATAGACAAATGGAACAAGATAGAAAATGCAGAAATAAACCCATGCAACTCTGGGTACCTTATATTTGACAAAGGAGGCAAGAATATACAATGGGGCAAAGACAGTCTCTTCAGTGAATGGTGCTGGGAAAACTGGATAGCTACATGTAGAAGAATGAATTAGAACACTTCCTAATACCATACACAAAGATAAACTCAAAATGGGTTAAAGACCTAAATCTAAGACCAGAAACTATAAAACTCTTAGAGGAAAACATAGGCAGAATACTTGATGACATAAATCAAAGCAAGATCCTCTATGACCCACCTCCAAGAGCAATGGAAATAAAAACAAAAGTAAACAAGTGGGACCTGATTAAACTTAAAAGCTTTTGCACAGCAAAGGAAACTAACTATAAGCAAGGTGAAAAGACAACCCTCAGAATGGGAGAACATAATAGCAAATGAAACAACTGACAAAGGATTAATTTCCAAAATATACAAACAGCTGGTACAACTCAATACAGGAATACCAATACCACTCAAAAAGTGGGGAAAAGACCTAAACAGACATTTCTCCAAAGAAGACATACAGATGGCTAACAAACACATGAAAAGATGCTCAACATCACTCATTATTAGAGAAATACAAATCAAAACTACAATGAGTTATCACCTCACACCGGTCAGAATAACCATCATCAAAAGTCTCCAAACAATAAATGCTGGAGAGTGTGTGGAGAAAAGGGAACACTCTTGCACTGTTTGTGAGAATGTAAATTCACATAGCCACTATGGAAGATGGTATGGAGATTCCTTAAAAAACTAGGAATAATACCACCATATGACCCAGCAATCCCACTCCTAAGCATATACCCTGAAAAAGACACATGTATCCCATTGTTCATTGCAGCACTATTTACAATACCTAGAACATGGAAGGAACCTAGATGTCCATCAACAGATGAATGGATAAAAAAGTTGTGATACACAATGTACACAATGGGATATTACTCAGCCATAAAAGGAATGCATTTGAGTCAGTTCTAATGAGGTGGATGAATCTAAAACCTATTATACAGAGTGAAGTGAGTCAGAAAGAGAAAGATAATTACCATATTCTAATGCATATATATGGAATCTAGAAAAATGGTTCTGAAAAATTTATTTACAGGGCACCAATGGAGAAGGAAATGGCAACCCACTCCAGTGTTCTTGCCTGGAGAATCTCAGGGACGGGGGAGCCTGGTGGGCTGCCGTCTATCGGGTCACACAGAGTCAGACACTACTGAAGTGACTTAGCAGCAGCAATGGAGAAACAGACACAGAGAATAGACATATGGAGGTGTGGAGAAAGGAGGAGAGGGTGGAAAGAGTAACATGGAAACTTACATTACCATATGTAAAATAGATAGCCAACAGGAATTTGCTGTATGGCTCAGGAAACTCAAAAGGGGGCTCTGTATCAGCCTATAGGAGTGGGATGGGGAGGGAGATGTGAGGAAGGTTCAAAAGGGAGGGGATATATGTATACCTACAGCTGATTCATGTTGAGGTTTGACTGAAAACAGCAAAATTCTGTAAAGTAATTATCCTTCAATAAAAAACAAATAAAACAAGCAGAGACATCACTTTTCCAACAACAGTCCATCTAGTCAAAACTATGGTTTTTGCAATAGTCACATATGGATGTGAGAGTTGGACTATAAAGAAAGCTGAGCGCTGAAGAATTGATGCTTCTGAACTGTGGTGTTGGGGAAGACTCTTGAGAGTCCCTTGAACTGGAAGGAGGTCCAACCAGTCCATCCTAAAGGAAATCAATCGTGAATATTCATTGGAAGAACTGATGCTGAAGCTGAAGCTCCAATACTTTGACCACCTTAGGAGAAGAACTGAGTCATTGGAGAAGACCCTACGCTGGGAAAGATTGAAGGAAGGAGGAGATGGGGACGACAGACATAAGATGGTTGGATGCATCACTGACTCAATGGGCATGAGTTTGAGCAAGCTCCAGGAGTTGGTGTCCCGAAGTCTTTGGACATGACTGAGTGACTGAACTGAACTGAGAAGTCATCCTGTGATATCAAATTTGGATGTAAATTCTGGGAGTCAGTCACATATACCTCCTTTTGTGAATGAAGTGAATGTATGTGTGCCTTAGTCATGTTAGGCAGGACAACTTTGGAACTGAGGGGTTCATATTATTTATTTCAGCTAAAGCATGGTATGTTTGAATTAGTACAATCATTGTGAAAATCAGGTTTCTTAACTTGGTTTAAAAAGACAGTTTATTATCAACTGCTTAAGTTGGATAAACCCACACTTTTTGACCTACCAATTCTAGCCCCCCAAATATAGTACCTGAGAAAAACATATATATGTGTATATCAAGAAACAGAATAAAAATGTTCTTAGCAGCACTATTAGTGTTAGTTCCAAAAGTCAAACAACATAATGTCTATCAATATTAAAATAATATAGTACACTCATACAATGGAATATTATAATAAAATGAATAAATTGTAATGAATTAAAATAATATGTATTAATATCAAAAATATTGTTGTGTAGAAGAAACCAAACCAAGAAAAAAAATATATATATATATTATGTTTCCATTTATATATTCTTCAAACTAGACCTTTCTAGGCAAGAGTACTAGAGTGGGGTGCCATCGCCTTCTCCCCAAACTGGACAAAACTATAATAAATAGAGTTTGTAGTGTACACACTTTGGTGGTAAAACTTGGAGGGAAAGCAAATAACTTACTGGCACAAAAGTGAGGATAGAGAGTGCCTTCTAGTCAGCCAAAGAGGTAGGAAGAGGCACAGTGGAGGCTTCTGGACGCTAAAGATGTTTTATTTCCTGTTCTAGAGTTTATCTGATTGTTCATTTAGTGACAACTTATTAAATGTGACATTACGTTTCTATAAATGTGTTATATTTCACAACCCAAGAAAAACTTTAAAACATGGTTTTAAATGGTTCCATTTACTCTTTTCCCCTTTTTTCATAGAAAGATTTAAAAGAGTTGACTAAATATAAGATTTATTCATGATTCATAATGTACATGCCTGAAGAACTCTATTTTAATTTTAAAAAAAAGCCAATGGAATACATCTTTGGTTACTTCTATATAGTTATTTGAAATCTCAACAGTTATTTCTATATTCCAAAGGAAAGTGAAAGTGATGTCGCTCAGTCGTGTCCGAAGCCTACCAGCTTCCTCCATCCATGGGACTTTCCAGGCAAGAATACTGGAGTCGGTTGCCATTTCCTTCTCCAGGAGGTCTTCCTGACCCAGGGATTGAACCCGGATCCTCCACATTGTAGGCAGACACTTTACAGTCTGAGCCACCAGGGAAGTCGAAAGGAAGACATTTTCAAAATTTCCAAATATATTCACTATTTATAGAATGTGCTATTTTAGTTATTTCTAGACTTTTCAAAGTATTTTAACCATGTTTTAAAAGATGTAATAGGTTTGCAACAAATTTTTTTTAATCAAAATATAAGCAGCCTCACAAATAAATGCAAACTTGGGGAAAGTATAGCTTGTAATTGAAGAACATGAATTTATTATATTTTTAAAATTTAGGTTCTTTATTTAAGTCAACTGATATGAGACTGAAATACTTTTAACAGACTAAATTGAATCATTTGGTATATATGTAAGAAATTATATATGTAGAAACTGTACCCTTTGGATAAATATTCCTCTAAAAGTATGAAATTTCACATTGATGTTTAGCTAAATTATGAGTAGGCAAATGCCTATATGAAATATGAATTACTGGCATTCAAATTAATACTTGGACTCATCAAGGAATGTATTCCTCATCACCACAGAATTTAGTTATACTACAGTGAACAGTATGGAGTGTCCTTTAAAATAAATTAGGAATAAAATTACCATATGACCCAACAATCCCACTACTAGGCTTATACTTTGAGAAAATCTTAATTGAAAAAGATACACGTAACCAAATGTTCACAACAGCACTCTTTACAGTAGCTAGGACATGGAAGCAACCCAGATGCCCAATTATAGATGAATGGATAAAGAAGATGTATTACATATTTACAATTGAATATTACTCGGTCATAAAATAGAATGAACTTGAGTCACTTCTAGTGAGGTGGATGAACCTAGAGCCTGTTATACATAGTGAAGCAAGTCATAAAGAGCAAAACAAATATCATATATTAATATATGCATATATATGGAATCTAGAAAAATGGTATTGATGAATCTATTTGCAGGGAGGGAACAGAGAGTCAGATATTGAGAATGGACTTGTGAACACAGTGGACGAAGAAGAGAGTGGATGAGTGGAGAAAGTAGCATCGATACACACACACACACACACACACACACACACACACACACACACACACACACGACCATGTGTAAAATAGAAAGCTGGTGAGAAGTTGCTATATAACACAGGGAGCCCAGCCTGGTGTTTTTTAATGACCTAGAGGAGTGGGGTAGGAGGAAGGGAGGGAGGCTTAAAAGGGAGGTGCTGCTGCTGCTGCTGCTAAGTCACTTCAGTCGTGTCCGACTCTGTGTGACCCCATAGACGGCAGCCCACCAGGCTCCCCCATCCCTGGGATTCTCTAGGCAAGAACACTGGAGTGGGTTGCCATTTCCTTCTCCAATGCATGAAAGTGAAGAGTGAAAGTGAAGTCGTTCAGTCGTGTCCGACTCTTAGTGACCCCATGGACTGAAGCCTACCAGGCTCCTCCATCCATGGGATTTTCCAGGCAAGAGTACTGGAGTGGGGTGCCATTGCCTTCTCCAAAAGGGAGGTGATATATGTATAATTATGACTGATTTGCATTATACAGCAGAAACCAACACAACCTTGCAAAGCAATTTTCCCCCAGTTTTTAAAAAAAATAAAGCCCCAAAAAAAGCACAATGTACAACAATGCTTTACTTTGAGATAGTAAATGCAGTCAGCAAGCAATTAACCAATAAGAATTCATGGGTAATAAGGGTAATAACCATCTGTGTCTAAATAAGCACAACACTTGAGTAACTATATATGTACACATACACATGCACACACATATATATTTGGGTAACCATGAATAACTAAATTGTAAGCTGGAGATAGTTAAAAAAAAAAAAGCTTGTCTTTTTAAAAAAAAAAAAAAAAGCTTGTCTTTTAAAAAAAGCTTATCTTTAAAAAGATATTCCTCACTAGAAGTAATTCAATAAAAATTAACTTTTTCTTATTGCATTAGGAAGAAAACCTCCAACAAAGTGATGAATATTTTCTTGACTAGAATTATTATTCTTGGTAATGAGCAGTGTTCTGTGAAAATGAGGATTTAATATGTAACTGATTATTTAAAAAATTAAGCCAATTACCAAACACAATTTTCCTTGTTAAACATTAATTAAATTCTGTAGTATTTTTAAAAATGTAATAAAGAAAAAATGAATTAAAAGAAAAGGTCAATTTAACCTATTAATCAAAATAGAATTTATCATTTTATATAGATATAGTTTTATCAGAAAAGTGATACACAGGATAAATTACTTATGTATTATTTTAAGGGCTAATTCCCTATTTTAAGTTTTAGTCATATTTTATACAACAGAGAAACTGATGGTTTAGTTGACATACAACTAAATATTACATGGAGTAAAACAGCAAGGTGATTAGTGAAGACTGGAGGAACATGAATACTAAATCAAAATTGTACACTCAGGTTAGTGAAAAATATGACATAATTATAAAGGTCAAAGATACGTTTTTGGAATAAAGTGTATAAATATAGCCATACACAAACATGTACATAATACAAATACAGATATACATTCCCAGGTGATGCTAGTGGTAAAGAACCCACCTGCCAATGCAGGAGACATAAGAGATACAGGTTTGATCCCTGGGTCGGGAAGATCCCCTGGAGGAGGGCACAGCAACCCACTCCAGTATTTTGCCTGGAGAATCCCATGGACAGAGGAGCCTGGCAGGCTACAGTCCATAGGGTCACAAAGAGTCGGACATGACTGAAGCAACTTAGAATGCACATACACAAATTCACATATATGCACCCAGAAATTAGTTTATGAAAAATATTTTAAAAATCTATGATCAGAATCAGTGGTTCCCAGTTCTAACCATTAGAAACAATTTGGGAATTAAACAGCGTGGGTCTGATAAAACATACCAATTCACCAGGCCCTCCTCGAGGAGGAGGAAGGAAGACCCCATCTCACATATTCAAATTCACAGGATAAAGATTATGACTGAGTCAATGGATCAGCTGCTCGTCTCTAGTCCATTAAACTGGAGCCTAGGGTAGCCTGACTCTTGGTTGCCCACCTAGCAGAAGTAGCGGGAGAGAGGATATGAATAATGCAGATATCTTCTGTCTGCTACACCGTCAAAAAAGAAAAATCATGTTACCTACATGTGAGAAAATCAAACAAACAAAAGCAAACATAAAGAGAAACACATATTTGATTATAGATAGCACAAATAAACTAGAAGAATAAACCTTTGCATTGTGCCTACTTCTGAAGTAATTAGACAGATGACCTTAAAGCAACACCTAGATGTACCTCAGTTATTTTGTGTAGAAAACAGATCTCCAGAGAGATGGCTAAGGCGATCACCCCCTGAAAATTCCACTGATTTTATAATCCTATGGCAGAGAATGATGAAAATGTTCACAAACTGATGACTTTTGAAAAGAAGGAAACTGAAACTCTCTGTATATAAAAGTACAAGATAAACTACATTCTATCAACTTGCTTTTCTATACCATACCTGTTGTACAACGGGATTAAAAGGACAATATTTTGGAAATATATATATTTCATTTTATAGCTCAATGATATAACTATTCCCCAGCAGTTTTAATAGTATATTTCTGTTTCTCAGTTTTAATTTATAGTAGTGAGTTGTTTCTCAGCAGATTTGAATCACTTTCAATATTAGTAGCTTTTATGGTCAGATGAATGACAATTATTTTGTTCTGAGACCAAATTAATATGGAAAAATGGCTGATTTCAGTAAAATAAGAAACAAATTAATCTATCAAAAATTGGATTGATTCAATACACAATGGAAATGTTATGGAGAATATTATCTTAGATGTTAATAAAGTGAAAGTGAAGTGAAAGTGAAGTCACTCAGTCATGTCCGACTCTTTGCGACCCCATGGACTGTAGCCTCCAGGCTCCTCTGTCCATGGGATTTTCCTGGCAAGAGTACTGGAGTGGGTTGCCATTTCCTTCTCCAGGGGATCTTTCCAACCCAAGGATCGAACCCAGGTCTCCTGCATTGCAAGCAGACGCTTTACCATCTAAGCCACCAAGGAAGTCTGGTGGCTTCCCTAGATGTTAATAAGCGATATTCAAATACTATGCAATACTGTGCTAATTAGAACTTTAAGAACAGGAATTAAAGTGTGATAAGATCTACCTATAATTGGCATAAAAAAACATTAAGAGTAAGTGAAGGAATGGCTGGTAACTTTTGAGTCAATTAAGATTAAATATTTACATCTCAATGAATGCTAACATTTTGGAATACTAAATGTTTGCTTACTATATAATAAAGAGTGCATTTATAAGAGAATAACTTGTAAGTTAACTTTTGAAACAATAACTAAGTGATAGAGGTAAGAGAGGTAGAGGTAGCATACTGCAAAGATCATACTCTTAATTTCCTGAATGTGATTATTGAATACAAGAAACATTATAATTAATTTTGAATTTATTGCAGATATCAATATGGAAGCAGAAATGGGGATGAGTCAATTATGAGAGACAAATGGTTTCTTTTTTTTTTCAAGGATTTTACTCTTTGAAAGTTTGGACCATGTTATTATTTTCCATTCATAATGTTTATATTTTAAAGAAACACAAAAGCAATTAAAATTTAAAATCTCCATCTGTATTTCATATAATCATTAGTAATCATTTATATGTGTAAATTAGGTAACCTTTCTGCTACAGTTAGAGGAAAAATATAGATTTTGGTATTCAAATGTAATTAAGATTAAGACTGAAAATTGTTGATATAAATCTTACCAAAAGAATTAAAACATTAGGCCAATTTGCACTATAGAAATTCTGAGGTAACTACATATGGAATATGAACTGGAAAACAACTTCTAAAAAGAACCTGATTAAATGTTATTTCTGGGTTAATCAATGGAGTATATTTAGGAGCAAAGTGCTTATTGAGTGAAAAGACAGAAAATATATAGTCAACTATTCTCTTTTATTTACCAACAATCTCTAAAACCCCCCTGCCAGCCTGTGGCTTACCTGGTAGCTGTTCTTTGTAGAAGTTTGCCCCATCAACAAGCTATGGTCAAGACATGACAAAACAGGTTAATCTATAGAGGAATTCAGCAGAGCCGGTAAATAACTTGCATGTGCAAAGTGCTGGCTTCCCCACCACAAGGAATACCCCATTTTATCTCTATCCTGTATTATTCACTCAGTCATGTCCAACTCTTTGAGTCCCCTGGACTGTCCTGCCAGGCTCCTCTGTCCATGGAATTCTCCAGGCAAGAATACTGGAATGGGTAGCCATTCCCTTATCTAGGAGTTCTTCCTGACTCAGGGATCAACACCAAGACTTCTGAGTGCAAGCAGATTCTTTACCAACTGAGCCACCAGGGAAGCCTATATTATCAAATATTATCTTCTAAAAGATTTAAATCTAAAAGCTACCTGGATTCTTATGCTTGGTATTAGATTTCTCTGTTTCCATATGGAAATACCATTATCCTAAACATAATTCATTAAAAAAGATTAACTTTTCCCTGTGGTTCTGCAGTGCCAACATTGTAACCAAATGTCCAAAAAAAACCTGGCTTTATTTCTGGACTTTCATTTATTTTGATCTATCTTCCAATTCTCATAATATCAGTGTCTTAATGTAGAAATACCAGTATTTTAATACCTGATAGAGCAAGTCCTTCCTATCTATTCTTCAAATGTCTTTGTTATTTTGGGAATTTTTATATCTACATAAATTTTATAGCCAATCTGTACTCCAACAAAAGAAGTTATGATTTGGACTGGGATAATTTAGACTTTTGCAATACTGAATCCTCCAACTCATGAACTAGATTTTCCTCCTTTTTTTTTTTTTTTTTTTTTTTGGTTGACCCCTTTTTTTACTTTCTCTCAACACTATTTTTACAGTTTTCTATATACAGGTCTTTGGAGAAGGCAATGGCACCCCACTCCAGTACTCTTGCCTGGAAAATCCCATGGATGGAGGAGCCTGGTAGGCTGTAGTCCATGGGGTCGCTAAGAGTCGAAAACGACTGCGCAACTTCCCTTTCACTTTTCACTTTCGTGCATTGGAGAAGGAAATGGCAACCCACTCCAGTGTTCTTGCCTGGAGAATCCCAAGGACAGGGGAGCCTTGTGGGCTTCCATCTATGAGGTCGCACAGAATCAGACACGACTGAAGCGACTTAGCAGCAGCATATACAGGTCTTACACATGTTCCAATACATTTCACATTATTTATGCTATTAAAATGTATCCTTTTATTTCATTTTCCAGATTCTCATTGCTGCTATGTGAAAATGCACTTGTTAAACTCATTTGTTAATTCTAATTGTTTATATTTAGATTCTTTGGGATTTTCTATGTACACAGTTATATTAAATGTAAATAAGCACAATTTTATAGTTTCCTTCTCAATATCTATATTTTATTTCTTTTTTTCATCTTAATATTCTATAGTGACTTCCAAAATAATGTTGACTAAAGGGAAAATAGTGAAAAGAAAAGCTTCTAAATTTTTTCTTTATCTTGTTATCAGCTTAAGGTCTTTGGAGATACATTTTATTTTATTCCTAGTGAACTAAGAGTTTCATTTTACTGAATTTAAATTCTATTCAAAGCTTTCTTTCCCTGTGTCTACTGAGTAGATCATGTTATTTTTCTCATTTATTCTATTAATGTGGTGAATTCCAATCTCATTTGGAATTTTTGTTTCAAAATTTGTGATTGATCTGCACTTAAAATGCTATCAAATTTGTCAAATTTATGCTTGTTTCATGAAACAAGTTGGAAGACATTTCAGTTTTTAGCAAAATTTACTCATTTGAGACTCAAAGGTGTGTGTATTAAAGTGTATAAAGAAAGAAAATTATTTCATTAGTAATTATTCAGATTTTCTACCTCTGTTAGCTTTAGCAGTTTTAGTTTATTAAGAATTTTCTTATTTCTTCACCATTTTCCAATAATGATCATAAAGTTGTTCATAATATTCTCGTTACCGTTTTAGAATCTCTAGATAGGTAGTAATGATTTCATCTTACATTTTGGCTATTTGTGTTTTTTTCTTTTTAAAAATGTAACCACATCCATTTTTTTTTTTTTTTTTTAACTGAAGTATACTTGTGAAGTGAAGTCGCTCAGTCGTGTCCAACTCTTTGCGACCCCATGGACTGTGGCCTACCAGGCTCCTCCCATGGGATTTTCCAGGCAAGAGTACTGCAGTGGGTTGCCATTTCCTTCTCCAGAGGATCTTCCCCACCCGGGGATTGAACCCGGGTCCCTCACACTGTAGGCAGACGCTTTACTGTCTGAGCCACCAGGGAAGTCTTAAGTATAGTTGATATACAGTATTATTTAAGCTACAGGTATATAATTTCTAAACGTTATACTTCATTTATGAAATGAAGTGAAGTGAAAGTCAGTTGTGTCTGACTTTTTGCAATTGCCATGAACTATACTGTCCATGGAATTCTCCAGGCCAGAATACTGGAGTGGGTAGCCCTTCCCTTTTCCAGCGGATCGTCCCAACCAAGGGATTGAACCAAGATCTCCCATATTGAAGGCAGATTCTGTACCAGCTGACACACCAGGGAAGCCCCTTCCATTTATAATTATTGTAAAAACTGGCTATATTCCCTTTGTTATGCAATATATATATCCTTCAAGTTTATTTTATATGTAATAGTTTGTTCCTCTTAATTCCCTCTTTCTATACTGCCTCTCCTACTTCCCTCTCCCTACTGGTAACTACTAGTTTGTTCTCTGTATCCTTGAGGCTGTTTCTTATTTGGCTATATATACTAGTTTGTTGTATTTTTATATTGGTGCCATATAATATTTGCCTTTCTCTAAATTATTTCACTTAGCAAAATACCTTCTAAGTCCATCCATGTTCTTGCAAATGGCAAATTTTTTTTTTCTCTTTTTTTGGTCTGAGTAGTATTCTATACCACATTATACCACAGTATATATATACCACATCTCCTTTAGCCATTCATCTGCTGACAGACAGGTTGCTTCCATAACTTGGCAATTGTAAATAATGCTACTATGATTTTGGGGTCATATGGGGTGCATGTTTAAGTAGTTCTGGGAACACTGAACCACTACATGTAAAAGAAGACAATTAGAACATTCTCGAATACCAAAAACAAAAAGTAACTCAAAATGGATTAAAGACCTAAATGTAAGGCAGGAAACCATAAAACTCCTAGAGGAAAACATAGAACACTTCAACATAAATCAGAACAGATTTTTTTTTGGATCTGTCTCTTAAAGCAAAGGGAAAAAAAAAAAAAAGTAAAACTGGGATCTAATCAAACTTAAAAGCTTTTGCACAGCAAAAGAAGTAATCAACAGAACCTATTGAATGGGAGAAGATATTTGCAAATGATAAGATTGATAGAGGTTTTGTTGTTCAGTCACTCAGTCATGTCCAAACATTTGCAACCCCATGGACTTCAGTGGTTAATGTCTAAAATATATGAACAACTCATACAATTCAACACCAAAACAACAACTTTATTTTAAAATGGGCAGAAAATCTGAACAGAAATTTTTTGCAAAAAGGACATACAGATGCCCAACAAGCACATAAAAAGAAGTTCCTTGATATCACTAACCATCAGGGAAATGAAAATAAAACCACAAGGAAACATCACCTCACCCCTGTAAGAATGGTTATCATCAAAATGATCTCAAATAACAAATGTTGGTGAGGATGTGGAGAAAAGGGAACTTTCGTACACAGTTGGTAGGAATGCAAGTTGGTGCAGTGACTATTGAACACAGTACTACAGTTCCTCAAAAACCTAAAAATAGAACTACGATATGTCCCAACAATTCCCCTCCTGGGTATACTCTCTCTCCTTTTTCTTAATTTATCTTGCCAAGGGTTTACTATTCTATTGTATTTTTTAAAATATTCTAATTTGCTAATCCTCTCCACTGTTTATTATATCATTCTTTTAATTTCTACCTTTTCTTTGTCATGTCCTCCATTTGACTTTATTTTTTTTATTTTTTTATTTTTTTTCTTTTCTTTTATTTTTTAACTTTGCAATATTGTATTGGTTTTGCCATATATCAAAATGAATCCTCCACAGGTATACATGTGTTCCCCATCCTGAACCCTCCTCCTTCCTCCCTCCCCATACCATCCCTCTGCGTCATCCCAGTGCACCAGCCCCAAGCATCCAGTATTGTGCATCGAACCTGGACTGGTGACTCATTTCATATATACTATTCTACATGTTTCAATACCATTCTCCCAAATCATCCCACCCTCTCCCTCTCCCACAGAGTCCAAAAGACTGTTCTATACATCAGTGTCTCTTTTGCTGTTTCGTATACAGGATTATTGTTACCATCTTCCTAAATTCCATATATATGCATTAGTATACTGTATTGATGTTTTTCTTTCTGGCTTACTTCACTCTGTATAATAGGCTCCAGTTTCATCCACCTCATTAGATATACTATAGTTTACTATTCATTTTCTAGATGCCTTAAGATACCTAGTTACAGATTTTTCAGCCTTTTTTCCCTTAATATATACACGTAAGTCTATAAAAGATCCTCTAAGCATGACTTTTCTGTCATTATACAAGTTTTGATTTCTAGTATTTTTATCATCCTTTAGTACAACATATCTTTCAATTTCTATTGAGATTCATTATTTGAACTATGGGTCATGAAGCTTTGGGTTTATAAAATATAATGGTTTCAAGAGAATCTGAAAACTTTCAAACATTATTTCTGCAAATATAAGTTTTGCATCCTTCCTTTTCTCCTCTTCTTTTGACACTCCAATTAAACATACACAGAGACACATCCAGACAAATAGATAAATATGAGAACTTTATACTATATTCTCTATTTGTCATATATATTTTTTATTTGTCATCTTTTTGAACTTTTGACTTCATTTTGAATAATTCATTTATTCTTGTATCATCTATACCTCTTCATTGATAAGTTCATTTTTTTCTAAATGCTATTAACTGTATTTAACTACTGTCTATCAAGAAAAGACGGAGAAGGCAATGGCACCCCACTCCAGTACTCTTGCCTGGAAAATCCCATGGACGGAGGAGCCTGGTAGGCTGCAGTCCATGGGGTCGCTAAAGTCGGACATGACTGAGCAACTTCACTTTCACTTTTCACCTTCATGCATTGGAGAAGGAAATGGCAACCCACTCCAGTATACTTGCCTGGAGAATCCCAGGGATGGGGGAGCCTGGTGGGCTGCCATCTATGGGGTCGCACAGAGTCGGACACGACTTAAGCGACTTAGCAGCAGCAGCATCAAGGAAAGAAGTGCTTTCAGACTCTCAAAAAGCATGACCTCTTGCCAAAATAGGAATACATTACTAGGACAAACTCCATGTTCATTTCCCTAGACTTCTGTCTTCTTAACATCTTAGTTCTCAAATTCTTCATACATGGTTAGATTTGTGATATCAGATGTACTTCATATATTGTCCTGACTTTCCAGCTACACTCTGCAAGAGGTATCCTCTGAATTTTCAGAAACAGAAAGAAACCATTTTTAAAGGGTCCTTATATGCCAGGCTGAGGAAATTAAAGTTAATCCTATAGGTACTGGTGGGCTGCAGTCCATGGGGTCGCAAAGAGTCAGACATGACTGAGTGACTTCACTTTCACTTTTCACTTTCATGCATTGGAGAAGGAAATGGCATCCCACTCCAGTGTTCTTGCCTGGAGAATCCCAGGCACAGGGGAGCCTGGTGGGCTGCTGTCTGTGGGGTTGCACAGAGTCAGACATGACTGAAGTGACTTAGTAGTAGTAGTCATAGTAGTAGTAGTAGTTGTAGTAGTATAGGTACTGAGTAGCCAAAATATGGCCTGTAATTTTCTAGATAAAATATGTATACAAAATGATTTCAGAAAAGGACTAGGACAGCAACTGTATTTTAACATTATCAACAATAATGGTTTAGGTGGTAAGTGTAAAGGACAGATCAAAATCAACACTCCAGAAGGAGATCCTATGGATTGTGGATATAGCTGAAGTGAAATTTAACAAATTTTGAATTTTTGTGACCAACAGAATGAGAAATCAAGGTGAATCACTAATAAATGTGTGGGGCACTGATATTTTAATGTTTATTAAAAATATTTTAATATATTATGTTTCTAATACTACTGTAAATGTCTCTGTAGCTATGTCAGCAAGCAATTGAAAAATAGAATTTAGAACTGGGTTCTCAGATCCAAAAATTATTACCTTAGGCACAAGAGTTAAAACCATAGAAATGAGAATCTAGTTTTAGCTCCAGCTATGCCTCTGAACCTGGAGAAGGCAATGGCACCCCACTCTAGTACTCTTGCCTGGAAAATCCCATGGACAAAGGAGCCTGGTAGGCTGCAGTACATGAGGTCGCTAAGAGTTGGACATGACTGAGCGACTTCATTTTCACTTTTAACTTTTATGCATTGGAGAAGGAAATGGCATCCCACTCCAGTGTTCTTGCCTGGAGAATACCAGGGACAGGGGAGCCTGGTGGGCTGCTGTCTATGGGGTTGCACAGAGTCAGACACAATTGAAGAGACTTAGCAGCAGCATGCCTCTGAACCACCATAGAACAAGTTTTCCACAATAATTAAGTCCATGATAAAAGTGGGTTCCATTATTCTAATTCTTATTAACTCACCTATAAAGCAGAATTTGTGACTTTAATCCACAAGTAATATGCTTTCCTTAGTATATCAGAGCCAATAAAAATCAATATTACTATTGTATAAATCGTAAGCAATAGGAAACATTTCTATTTCAAATCATGTAATTAATTCTGTGTTGTGTTGTGAGACTATGTAAATTTGGCACCATAGATCCTATCGTGCCTTATAATCTCTTTTCCATCTACATTTGGCTTTATAGCTTAACCACAACATATATCAAATAACAGATTTCTCTCTCCTTCAAAAAGCTCCTGTCTCTTTTTCACAGAAAGATAGCTACTATTTCAACAAAATTCTATTTTTAAATGAGGGACTGACTTTCACAATGGTTAAGGGACTTGGTCAATATCCTTATCTGATGAAAATTTCAGCCCCTTGCCTTGTAAGTTTATGTATTTTCTATAGTATCAGTATAACAGGGGGTGAGGTGATAGTAAACATTAATCAAATAATTAAGATTTCTTGGGAACTTTATACATCTTATTTATTTCATCTTTTAAAATGCTAAAATGAAGTAGCCATGATTAACATTTTTCATCTCTAGAAAGTTCATCGGAAGGACTGATGCTGAAGCTGAAACTCCAACACTTTGGCTACCTGATGCAAAGAGCTGATTCATTTGAAAAGCCCCTGATGCTGAGAAAGATTGAGGGCAGGAGGAGAAGGGAACAACAGAGGATGAGATGGTTGGATGGTGTCACCAACTCAATGGACATGAGTTTGGGTAAACTCTGGGAGTTGGTGATGGACAGGGAGGCCTGGCGTACTGCAGTTCATGGGGTCACAAAGAGTTGGACAAGACTTAGTGACTGAATTGAACTGATCTCTAGGAAAAAAAAAAAAAAAAAACTTTAGAAACTTTACCAAAAGGAATGAAGTAACATGCTTAAATGTATATATTATCATAGTGAGAAGAATTAGAATTCAAATCATGATTTAAATGATTAGAAAGCCCAAGCTCTTCTAATGATTTATGTTCACAAAAACAAACTGACAGGGACTCCTCTGGTGGCCCAGTGCTTAAGACCCCTTGCTTCCCAGTGCAGGGGCATGAGTTCAATCCCTGGTCAGAGAACTAAGATCCCACATGCCATATGCCATGGCCGAAAAATTAAAATTGATCTTTAAATAAAAATTAGACAACAAAAAAATGAAATAAAAAACACAAACTGATAAAAACACTTAAAGAAAATTAGAGTCTACAAATTTCAAAACTAAAATTGTGAGATAAAATTTTAAAAACTGAATATGCTATTTATATGTATTAATTTTTTAGTTTCATGCACATATATGGTTTATATCACATAAATTTTATATATAGTGGCACACAGTATACTCCATAGTAACATACATATCACTGAATCGGTTGAGTAGTACTACTTTGAGTAGTTTAAAGAGCAAATAAAAAATGTCACCATATGGTACTGGCACAAAGACAGAAATAGAGATCAATGGACAAAATAGAAAGCCCAGAGATAAACCCACGCACCTATGGACACCTTATTTTTGACAGAGGAGGCAAGAATATACAATGGATTAAAGACAATCTCTTTAACAAGTGGTGCTGGGAAAACTGGTCACCCACTTGTAAAAGAATGAAACTAGAACACTTTCTAACACCATACACAAAAATAAACTCAAAATGTATTAAAGATCTAAATATAAGACCAGAAACTATAAAACTCTTAGAGGAGAACATAGGCAAAACACTCTCTGACATACATCACAGCAGGATCCTCTATTTCCCAGAATATTGGAAATAAAAGCAAAAATAAACAAATAGGACCTAATTAAAATTAAAAGCTTCTGTACAACAAAGGAAACTATAAGCAAGGTGAAAAGACAGCCTTCAGAATGGGAGAAAATAATAGCAAATGAAGCAACTGACAAACAACTAATCTCAAAAATATACAAGCAATTCCTACAGCTCAATTCCAGAAAAATAAATGACCCAATCAAAAAATGAGCCAAAGAACTAAATAGACATTTCTCCAAAGAAGACATACAGATGGCTAACAAACACATGAAAAGATGCTCAACATCACTCAGTATCAGAGAAATGCAAATCAAAACCACAGTAAGGTACCATTTCACGCCAGTCAGAATGGCTGCGATCCAAAAGTCTACAAGCAATAAATGCTGGAGAGGGTGTGGAGAAAAGGGAACCCTCTTACACTGTTGGTGGGAATGCAAACTAGTACAGCCACTATGGAGAACAGTGTGGAGATTCCTTAAAAAAACTGGAAATAGAACTGCCTTATGATCCAGCAATCCCACTGCTGGGCATACACACCAAGGAAACCAGAATTGAAAGAGATACATGTACCCCAGTGTTCATCGCAGCACTGTTTCTAATAGCCAGGACATGGAAGCAACCTAGATGTCCATCAGCAGATGAACGGATAAGAAAGCAGTGGTACATATACACAATGGAGTATTACTCAGCCATTAAAAAGAATACATCTGAATCAGTTCTAATGAGGTGGATGAAACTGGAGCCAATTATACAGAGTGAAGTAAGCCAGAAAGAAAAATACCAATACAGTATACTAACACATATATATGGAATTTAGGAAGATGGTAACGATAATCTTGTATGCGAGACAGCAAGAGAGACACAGATGTATAGAACAGTCTTTTGGACTCTGTGGAAAAGGGAGGGGGGATGATTTGGGAGAATGGCATTGAAACATGTATAATATCATATAAGAAATGAATCGCCAGTCCAGGTTCGATGCAGGATACAGGAAGCTTGGGGCTGGTGCACTGGGATGACCCAGAGGGATGGTATGGGGAAGGAGGTGGGAGGGGGGTTCAGGATTGGGAACACGTGTACACCCGTGGCAGATTCATGTTGATGTATGGCAAAACCAATACAATATTGTAAAAAATAAATAAATAAAAAATGAAGCACTCCCCCCAAAAAATGTCACCATAAAAAGTACCATTTATTAACTAGAAAACCATGAAGGTTCATTCAAAATTTGATCAACTTTAACTAGCAACTACTGAAAGATGTTCTTTGTTCTGGACAATCCACTGAGCAATGGAGAAATAAAAATGAGTAAGAATTTACATGTAGGCAGAGAAAGAGGCCTTTAGGCAATGGGATAAGTATGACTTAAAGTGCTCTGGGAGCACAGAAGTACTGGGAGGAACAAAAGCTTCAGAAAGGAGATAAGATTTGAATAGCACTTTAAAGCCGCCAATGGGTTTATCATATGGAGGGACTAGAGCAGTGGTCATCACAATGGAGGAGACTACACGAGCAAAGGTGGGCATGCCTGCATGAGCACAGCACGCTTGGGGACGAGGGGCTGTCCTCAAAGCGCAGGCCCATAAAATGCATAAAAGCAACACTTGCAGGACTTACCTTACTGCCTACTTTAAACTGTAGGTTGAAACATACAGGGTAACTAAAAACAATGGAAGTAACCTTAAAAGAGCAGGAGGGAAACATGGATCTACTTTAGCTAAGCTGTATATCTCACTTACTTCAACCTTCTTAAACATAAATTTCAAATTCAACCTTTACCCATATACTCAAGAAGAGGCAAGAATGGAGAAATCAATCACTTCCTCTAATTTTTTTATTTCATCTCATTTTCATCCTAGAATTAGCAGATTAGTGTTCATGATTCTTCAATTCTCTTTCCTTCCTGACATTTGATAGCAACTTACCATTCCTGTTCAAAAGGTGGTGAGCAGTTAAGACTTCTCATCTGTTTACTTCTGACCCCCAACTCTGACTCTGAATTGCACAAGTATACCAGGTCAACAAACTTTCTCCAGCCTGCATTCTCACAGATCTGAAATGGTTTGGAGGCCTGTGTTTCTCTTTCCTTTCTTTGGGTTTACTTTGGAGGATAAATCACAGTTTCTCATACCTTATGGCAGTGTGTCATAATAAAATATTTCATACCTGATGACCTTTGAGCATTTCTTATTCAAGATTCATGAAAGCTTAGCATGAGATATGTCTAATGATCTCTGTGTAAACACACTGAAAGCTCCCTCCTACAAAGACACAGGCAGGTGGAAGACATATTTTCGACTCTCTGTCTTCAATCTGAGTGTCACTGGCAGTGGCTGACAGGTCTCATTTGCTAAATAAAGTACAATGTGTCAATTTGAAATAAATGTAAATTATCACCTTTCTTCCTTGTTAATTAACATCTGATTAATGCAATGCAGGCAGTTGTTGCAAGTATAGTAAGAGAATGGCTTTTGTTACAAAAACAAAACAAAACCCCTCAAATATAAATCATGGTCTGCCTCATCCATTGAACTTAGGGTTAGAAAGGTTATTTGGAATGATTTGTTCAGTTCAAACCTGGGCAGATGTTCACATCTCAGGCTCTTGATAAATGAATCCCAACAAGTGAATAGTAAAAGGTACTGATACTTTAGAGGTAAGAGATAGCAGTGGACGGACCTAGACTCATGATAAATCATGAAGGACTAAATGCTAGGCTCTGTTTCATGAATATCCAAGAAAACCAACTCAACAACTATGCATGTTACTTAAGTAACAATTTTGTAGGCTAAAAGATGAACTTTCACATGGACCTCCCTCTTCTAGAGATTGAAGAAATGATGTATGGGTACAAGTAAAGGTTTACAGGATAAAAAGAGTGATGGAGATAATTTAGAAGGCATATCATAAAATGACAAAACTTAATTCATTATAACCTAGAACTTCATTTGGTTAGTTGAGCAATTCCAGTTGAGCTATTGCAAATCCTGAAAGATGATGCTGTGAAAGTGCCGCACTCAATATGCCAGCAAATTTGGAAAACTCAGCAGTGGCCACAGGATGGGAAAAGGTCAGATTTCCTTCCAATCCCAAAGAAAGGCAATGCCAAAGAATGGTCAAACTACCACACAATTGCACACATTTCACACGCTAGTAAAGTAATGCTCAAAATTCTCCAAGCCAGGCTTCAGCAATGCGTGAACCATGAACTTCCAGATGTTCAAGCTGGTTTTCGAAAAGGCAGAGGAACCAGAGATCAAATTGCCAACATCCGCTGGATCATCAAAAAAGCAAGGGAGTTCCAGAAAAACATCTATTTCTGCTTTATTGACTATGCCAAAGCCTTTGACTGTGTGGATCACAATAAACTGTGGAAAATTCTGAAAGAGATGGGAATACCAGACCACCTGACCTGCCTCTTGAGAAATCTATATGCAGGTCAGGAAGCAACAGTTAGAACTGGACATGGAACAACACACTGGTTCCAAAGAGGAAAAGGAGGACATCAAGGCTGTATATTGTCACCCTGCTTATTTAACTTCTAGGCAGAGTACATCATGAGAAACGCTGGGCTAGAAGAAGCACAAGCTGGAATCAAGATTGCTGGGAGAAATATCAATAACCTCAGATATGCAGATAACACCACCCTTATAGCAGAAAGTGAAGAGGAACTAAAAAGCCTCTTGAGTGCAAGAGGAGAGTGAAAAGTTGGCTTAAAGCTCAACACTCAGAAAACTAAGATCTTGACATCTGGTCCCATCACTTCATGGGAAATAGATGGGGAAACAGTGTCAAGCCTTAATTTGGGGGTCTCCAAAATCACTGAAGATGGTGACTGCAGCCATGAAATTAAAAGACGCTTACTCCTTGGAAGGAAAGTTATGACAAACCTACATAGTATATTGAAAAGCAGAGACATTACTTTGCCAACAAAGGTCCGTCTAGTCAAGGCTATGATTTTTCCAGTGGTCATGTATGGATGTGAGAGTTGGACTGTGAAGAAAGCTGAGCGTTGAAGAATTGACTCTTTTGAACTGTGGTGTTGGAGGAGACTCTTGAGAGTCCCTTGGACTGCAAGGAGATCCAACAGTCCATTCTCAAGGAGATCAGCCCTGGGTGTTCTTTGGAAAGAATGATGCTAAAGCTGAAACTCCAGTACTTTGGCCACCTCATGCGAAGAGTTGACTCATTGGAAAAGACTCTGATGCTGGGAGGGATTGGGGGCAGGAGGAAAAGGGGACGACAGAGGATGAGATGGCTGGATGGCATCACCAACTCAATGGATGAGAGTTTGAGTGAACTCCGGGAGTTGGTGATGGACAGGGAGGCCTGGCATGCTGCAGTTCATGGGGTCGCAAAGAGCTGGACACGACTGAGCGACTGAACTGAACTGAACTGAAAGTAGCTACCAATACTTAAAGAATCTGTTAAGTAATGGAATTTTTAGAATTAAAAGGAATATGGATATTATCACACGTAGTTGAGATTATAAGAGGTAAAGTTATTTTCATGAAGAACACAGTTATTTAATGGCACAGTCAGGTATAGAATACAAGCTTTCAGACTCTCAAGTACAGTGTTCTAATTTATTTATAATTTTTCTTCCCCTTCTTTTATAAACATTCTTCATATATGTTGATTTCCTAAAATAATACTTTTGAAAAACTGGAAATTTTCTAACCTTTCACAAAAATATCTTCTTTTAAATACATGAGTCTACTTTTTTAAACATGGTGTTTTAAATGCAATAATTAACTGATTCTTTCATTTGTCAATATTTTTGAAGGGATAAAAATGTGAATTTTGACACCACAAAACTATTAAGTATTTCTAACAATATTTGGTTGCTATTTTTTCTGTGTATATTTCATATAAATTCTAGGAATTATGCTCATATAATTTTGAAAGTGGCAAAGACAGGTTTTAAGATTCAGATCTTAACAGTAACAAGATTTGGTTGCTGTTTTTTCTGTGCATATTTCATACAAATTTTGGGAATTTCATAATTTTGAAAGTGGCAAAGACAGGTTTTAAGATTCAGATCTGTTTGAATTCAAAGGTGATAAAACAAATGGTCTCACTACAACTAGAATGGATCATACTTTTGCAATGTCTGAATAAGAATTGTATTCATTTATTTATTCAACATATAGGGCTCTAATAACCAGACAATAAAAAGGGCCTAAAGTTCTAGAAAACAATCAGTTGCAAAATTAGACAGTATGCAAAGTGTAAATACTTTTACTCTCTAAAACAATATCAAATACACCCTTGTCTGCTTTCCTTAAGGCAGTCAGAAGTAGTGAACACAAAAGACAGTTGTCATCTGTTCCACAAAGAGATATGTATATGATGATGGTAACCCTGTAATGAGCCCTCCATTTAATCTGATTGCCTCTTATTAAGTGTGTGGATATAAGATGAAAAAAAAAAATCACAGATTCAGAATCTTCTAAACTTAAAGCTGATTCTCTTTCTATAATGGCACTAGACTCAATAAGTAAGAAAGTTGATAAAGTTAGTAAAGTGTCTACTAATAATGGTTTGGAAGTGGTAGACATTTCAGTCAGTAATCCTAAAAACCTATAACTTCACAGGCATAAGTACCAGAGAATGTTTTGAATGACCCAGCAATGTATAGTCAACAAATCCATCCTATGCCTATTCTTACAAATCATTTAGAAAATATCATGGTGCTCTGGAAAGTGTACAATCTATAAGATAAGAGACACTGATGAAGTACTAATGTTGTAGTCATGCATTCTGGGAAACAAACTCACTCAGAAGGACAATGCAGATAGTGGAATGCAGTTTATTACACCGGCGGGCCCAAGGCAGAGTCTCCTCTTAGCCAAGGACCCGGACCAGTTTTTGTGAAAACCTTACATACCCTAAGTGTAGGTGCACAAACCCACCTCCCAAATTCCCTGAAACTAGTCTGAACAAAGGAAAAAGAAAGATACAATCAAAGTTAACCCGTGATTCATGTTCCTTAAGAATAGGTAGTTAACAGCGGACAATTATCAATAGGCCCTTGGTCATACCCCAATAAGCATAATAGAATGTATAATTATATTTGGTTACACAGATAATTAGGATATTCTTTTAGGCAACGGAGAGCCCTTGGGCTCTTCCTTCCAGCGGTCTGGTTTTCCAGTTGGTATGTCTTTTCCATAGATGCTGGGCATATAGCTCAAAGTCCACAGTCCAGCCCAAGATGGATTCCTGCTTTCAAGATAGTCTGTTCTGTTTCCTCCTTCAATGACTTAACAATTCATTTCTACCATTCATAAACTGAATCCACAAGAAAATTTCCTAGAGGAAAAACTCATCAGATGAATGCTTAGAACTCTGCATTTATGTTTAATGCTCTAAAATACCTTGCAAGGCTGGTAGTACTATTAAAACTTTAACAACAGTACTAAGGTTCAAATGAAGTTTAACAAATCCAGTTAAGAGAGTTGAGAAGGAAGATACTATGAGTTCAGGGCCTATCTCTTCTACTACGCTTGTCTTTACATAAGAAGGACAATACTATATAACTATATAACTCTGGAGTTTGCTACAGGACTACATTAAAAAAATTTTTTTTAATTGGAGCATAAATTGTTTTACAATGTTGCACTGGTTTCTGCCATATAACAATATGAATCAGCCAGGACTACATTTTTCAAAATGCAAATGACAAGTGTTAACATCTTTCTCCTCTTCCTCAATCCATACTCAAATCCACTCATCTTGAAAATATGTACACTGCAATAAAATCCGATATAACAAGTAAACAGTTGTTTCTTCCCTGAGGACAGAATGTGTGGATTGAAGAATTAAGTAAGAGAATATAATGCTAGAAATTATCAAGATACTAAGGCAAAAGGAGAAAAATAAATGTTTCACAGTAGCCAAGATTCTTAATATGGTTGAAAAATTCTGTATTGAGGATCTAAACACAGGAGACTGACACAGAGTCTCTTGGATGAAGAACAATAAAAGTAGGCTGTTTATCTAACATGCTGGGCTTTTCTTCGATTATCTAATTCAGATTTTTAACTTATCATTATGCCTTAAGCCTAGGTAGTTAACAGTGGACAACCATCAATAGTTGGTCATGCCCCAATAAGCATAATAGAATGTATGATTCTATTTGGTTACATAGATAATTAGGGTATTCTTTTAGGCAATGGAGAGCCCTGATTTTTTTTTAATAAAAAACCAATAGAGATTTATTATGCCCCATATATGTGATAAACATTTTTTAAAGAGGAAGAAGATATGTCTCCCTGCTAAAAAGTCCATATTAGAAGCCAAAAGTAAGTCAAAATGAATCTATAAGAAGATAATGAGGCCAAGTCTGGCTATTAAGAAATAATTTATATTGGATATAGACTTCTACTGACTGTAAAAAAGAACACAACATCAGACACAACTGTTTTTAGGCACTGAACATCAAACAGAATGATGACCTTGGAGACAGAAAAAAAAAAGTGAACATTCATCCAATTTTTCTAACTGGAAGTACCTTCTCTACAAAAGAATGGAGGTGGAGCCTATGAAGAATTCCGTCTTGTTAAGCTAAGGAGAAAGTTATTGAATCTGCTGGAATATGTAAGTGAAAGACAAGAAAAAGTTGGCAGCGATAAGGAGCGTGGAAAACTTTTAGGGTTAATGATATGTCATTTGTCCATGTTTGGGTTGCAAATGTGTAAGTGAAAACACTATGAAAACTATCAAAGGGACATTCTTTCAGTGATAGAAACTGGAAAAAGATTCTTGAAGTCTCACCATGCTGGGAGATATTGAAATCCCAGTTTTGCAAGAATAAAGTGATCCCTATGAGCCCTTTATGCATTCAATGCCATCAGAACCTGGAATTGATGAGCCCTTTGTGCATTCAAGGACATCAGACCACGTCCTAAAGTAAGGGACACACTAGCACTAAAGACAAAAACAAAATATACTCATTCTCATATAGAGTAAAACCAAACCTACCCTAATAAAAAAAAAAAAAAAAACAGGGGCAGGAGGAGGGAACCTCATAAGATGTTAATATCTTTTCAGAATCAAGTTCACAAGTTTCTAAATGACGGTGACATAATTCATACTACCTACATCAAACCATTAACAACAACCATTATATAATAAATAGTCATATGTGAAGCAGCAGAGAAAAGAAAGCCAAAGTCAAAAATGAAAGCTATCAATAAAAAAAAAGCATAGAAAAGAAATCTGGAACACTTAATATAAATCTGTTCAAGGATGTAAAGGAAACTCATTATTCACAACTGGTTCTTTTAATATATTTTATGCTTATATGTTTATTAATAACTGTAGTCTGGGACAGCCAATGCCAGCAGGTTTGCATTGTCAGAAAAATAGTGGTTAATTCTTCAGGCTGAAATAAAATAAAATCCAGATAAACATGTAAACCCACTGAGAAAAGTAAAGGGATATTTATTCTCTTAGTTAATTAAAACTAAAATATCAACAACATATTCTGAAATTTATAACATGTACAATAACATAGCAGTAGAGAATCAGCCTGCCAATGCGAGAGACATGGGTTTGATCCTTGGGTCAGGAAAATCCCCTGGAGAAGGAAGTGGCAACCCACTCCAGTATTCTTGCCTGGAGAATTCAATGTACAGAGGGACCTGGTGGGCTACAGTCCATGGGGTCTCAAAGAGTCGGACACGACTTAGCAACCAAAACAACAATAACAGAAAAGGAGAAGTGGCTAATGAAATTAAACTGTTGTATAATTCTTAAATCTTACAAGTATTGCAATGCAAATTGTAAGTAGAATGTGATAAATTAAGTTGCATATTATGCTGCTGAATCAACAGACACACAGACACACTACAGAGTTGTAAATTTTAAAAAGAGCAGAATAATTAAAACTGAGTACTAAAAATATAAGAGTATTCCATTAATCTGAAAGAGGGTGGAGAGACATAGGATATGTAGAAAGTAATAGCCTGACGGTTGATATAATCACAAAAATATCAATAATTATTGCATATTTTAAATTGCCCAAATTCTCAGTGAAAGCTAAATTATAAGATTAAAAAGTGATACCTAGTTTTATGCTGACTACAAGAGAAGTATAAAGACAACCATAGCTTGAATTAAAGGGATGGAAAACTTATGCCCTGCAGACATGAAATATAAGATCTGGAGAGACTATAGTAATAGTAGACAAGGTAGGCATTTCAAGAGATGGAGAAGGAAATGTTATAATGCTGAAAGTGTAAATATTTCTGGAAGACATGAAAATAACAAATGTGCATGCAGCATAAATAAAATTTCAAAATAAATGAAGTAAAATCTGACAGAATTAAATGGAGAAATAGATAAATCTTTAATCACAATAAGAGTTTTTAGCAATTCTCTCTCAGTAATTGATAGGGAAATGAGACAAAAGTACAGAAAGGATGTGTAAGATTTGAATAATAATGCCAATTAATTTGAACTAAAGAAATTAACAGGACAACATCCTCAATAACTGCCAAATACATATTAGATGATGCTGTTAAAGTGCTGCACTCAAATAAGTCAGCAAATATGGAAAATTCAGCAGTAGACACAGGACTAAAAAAGGTCAGTTTTCATTCCAATCCCAAGGAAGGGCAATGCCAACCAATGTTCAAACTACTGCACAATTGTACTCATTTCACATGCTAGCAAAGTAATGTTCAAAATTCTCCAAGCCAAACTTCAACAGTATGTGAAATTAGAACTTCCAGATGTTCAAGCTGGATTTAGGAAAGGCAGAGGAACCAGAGATCAAATTACCAACATTTGATGGATCATAGAAAAAGCAAGAGAATTCCAGAAAAATGTCTACTTCTGCTTCATTGACTACTCAAAAGTCTTTGATTGTGTGGATCACAACAAACTGGAAATTCTTAGAGATGGGAATACCAAACCACCTTACCTGCTTCCTGAGAAACCTGTACGCAGGTAAAGAAGCAACAGTTAGATCCGGACAAGGAACAATGACCGACTCCAAATTGGGAAAGGAGCACATCAAGGCTATATACTGTCACCCTGCTTATTTAACTTATATGCAGAGTACCTCACGTGAAATGCCAGGCTGGATAAAGCACAAACTGGAATCAAACTTGTCAGGAGAGATATCAATAACCTCAGATATGCAGAAGATATCACAATTATGGCAAGGGTGTTATCAGCCAAGAGAAATTAAAGAGCGTGTTGATGAAGGTGAAAGAGGAGAGTGAAAAAGCTGGCTTAAAACTCAACATTCAAAAAATGAAGATCATGGTATCCAGTTCCATCACTTCATGACAAATAGGTGGGGAAACAATGGAAACAGTGACAGACTTTATTTTCTTGGAGAAAGGATTCATTTAAACAAATCATGCTGGAACATCAAAATAAATACATGGAGAAAAATGTACTTTGACCTCTACCAAACACCAAAATTTGAGATCAGGAAAAAAAAAACAGAGCTAAATTTTGATTTTTTACAAGAAAACTAGAATAATTTAATGACCATCAAGTAGGCAAATATTTCTTTTTTTTTATTTTTTATTTTTTGAATGTCTATTTTATTTATTTTTATTATTTTTTAATTTAATTTTATTTTATTTTTAAACTTTACATAATTGTATTCATTTTGCCAAATATCAAAATGAATCCATCACAGGTATACATGTTCTCCCCATCCTGAACCCCCCTCCTTCCTCCCTCCCCGTACCATCCCTCTGGGTCGTCCCAGTGCACTAGCCCCAAGCATCCAGTATCGTGCATTGAACCTGGACTGGCATCTCGTTTCATACATGATATTTTACATGTTTCAATGCCTTTCTCCCAAATCTTCCCACCCTCTCCCTCTCCCACAGAGTCCATAAGACTGTTCCATATATCAGTGTCTCTTTTGCTATCTCGTACACAGGGTTATTGTTATCATCTTTCTAAATTCCATATATATGCGTTAGTATACTGTATTGGTGTTTTTCCTTCTGGCTTACTTCACTCTGTATAATAGGCTCCAGTTTCATCCACCTCATTAGAACTGATTCAAATGTATTCTTTTTAATGGCTGAGTAATACTCCATTGTGTATATGTACCACTGCTTTCTTATCCATTCATCTGCTGATGGACATCTAGGTTGCTTCCATGTCCTGGCTATTATAAACAGTGCTGCGATGAACATTGGGGTACACGTGTCTCTTTCCCTTCTGGTTTCCTCAGTGTGTATGCCCAGCAGTGGGATTGCTGGATCATAAGGCAGTTCTATTTCCAGTTTTTTAAGGAATCTCCACACTGTTCTCCATAGTGGCTGTACTAGTTTGCATTCCCACCAACAGTGTAAGAGGGTTCCCTTTCCTCCACACCCTCTCCAACACTTATTATTTGTAGACTTTTGGATCGCAGCCATTCCGACTGGTGTGAAATGGTACCTCATAGTGGTCTTGATTTGCATTTCTCTGATACTGAGTGATATTGAGCATCTTTTCATGTGTTTGTTAGCCATCTGTATGTCTTCTTTGGAGAAATGTCTATTTAGTTCTTTGGCCCATTTTTTGATTGGGTCATTTATTTTTCTGGAGTTGAGCTGGAGGAGTTGCTTGTATATTTTTGAGATTAGTTGTTTGTCGGTTGCTTCATTTGCTATTATTTTCTCCCATTCTGAAGGCTGTCTTTTCACCTTGCTTATAGTTTCCTTTGATGTGCAGAAGCTTTTAAGGTTAATTAGGTCCTATTTTTTTTATTTTTGCTTTTATTTCCAATATTCTTGGAGGTGGGTCATAGAGGATCCTGCTGTGACGTATGTCGGAGAGTGTTTTGCCTATGTTCTCCTCTAGGAGTTTTATAGTTTCTGGTCTTACGTTTAGATCTTTAGTCCATTTTGAGTTTATTTTTGTGTATGGTGTTAGAAAGTGTTCTAGTTTCATTCTTTTACAAGTGGTTGACCAGTTTTCCCAGCACCACTTGTTAAAGAGATTGTCTTTAATCCATTGTATATTCTTGCCTCCTTTGTCAAAGATAAGGTGTCCATATGTGCATGGATTTATCTCTGGGCTTTCTATTTTGTTCCATTGATCTATATTTCTGTCTTTGTGCCAGTACCATACTGTCTTGATGACTGTGGCTTTGTAGTAGAGCCTGAAGTCAGGTAGGTTGATTCCTCCAGTTCCATTCTTCTTTCTCAAGATCGCTTTGGCTATTTGAGGTTTTTTGTATTTCCATACAAATTGTGAAATTATTTGTTCTAGCTCTGTGAAGAATACTGTTGGTAGCTTGATAGGGATTGCATTGAATCTATAAATTGCTTTGGGTAGTATACTCATTTTCACTATATTGATTCTTCCAATCCATGAACATGGTATATTTCTCCATCTATTAGTGTCCTCTTTGATTTCTTTCACCAGTGTTTTATAGTGGTGGGCACAAGGGTGCCCACTTTCACTGTTACTATTCAACATAGTTTTGGAAGTTTTGGCCACAGCAATCAGAGCAGAAAAAGAAATAAAAGGAATCCAAATTGGAAAAGAAGAATAAAACTCTCACTGTTTGCAGATGAAATGATCTTCTACATAGAAAACCCTAAAGACTCCACCAGAAAATTACTAGAACTAATCAATGACTATAGTAAAGTTGCAGGATATAAAATCAACACACAGAAATCCCTTGTATTTTTATACACTAATAATGAGAAAACAGAAAGAGAAATTAAGGAAACAATTCCATTCACCATTGCAATGGAAAGAATAAAATACTTAGGAATATATCCACCGAAAGAAACTAAAGACCTATATATAGAAAACAAATATTTCTTAATAGGGTGACAAAATGTATCTGAAAATGATTAATTGTATTTCATCAATATTAAAAACATTATCAAAATATGATCATTTAGAAAGTAGAGAAGGGGTACAGACCCAGAGGAAATACTTAAGATGTGTACATCTGACAAAGGGTTTTTCTGGATTATATAAAAATAAATCTTACAAGTCAATAATGAAAAGACAACTCAGTAAGAAAACAGATTAATAGGAATAACAGAAGAAGCAAACAGATGATGTATATATCTTCACAAAAGAAAATATAGAAATGAATGAATATAAGAAAAGACATTCAGCAATATTAGTCCCAGGGAAATGCAAAATAAAACCAGAATGAGATTCCCCTTCACACTAGCAAGGCTAACATTCCAAAGATTGTCAACACCAATGCTAGAGTTGCTAAAGATCTGGAGGAAATAGCATATATCCAGGATGAGATATAAAATTATACAAAAACTTTTGACAACAGTTTATAGGTGTTGTCATGCACCTAACACAACCCAGCAATTTTCTTTCCTGATATTTATCCAAGAGAAATAAAAACATGTGTCCACAAAAACACATATCCAAAAATACATAACTGCTACAATCTAGAAATAATCCAAAAGTCTACCAACAGAATGGAGACTCAGCATGTAATAATATATTCACACAAATATTGTGCTGTGCTTAGTCACTCAGTCATGTCTGACTCTTTGTGACCCCATGGACTATAGCCCACTAGACTACTACTGCTGCTGCTGCTAAGGTGCTTCAGTCATGTCCGAGTCTGTGCAACCCCATAGACAGCTGTCCACCAGGCTCCCCCATCCCTGGGATTCTCCAGGCAAGAACACCGGAGTGGGTTACCATTTCCTTCTCCAATGCATGAAAGTGAAAAGTGAAAGTGAAGTCGCTCAGTCGTGTCTGACTCTTAGCGACCCCATGGACTGCAGCCTACCAGGCTCCTCCACCCATGGGATTTTCCAGGCAAGAGTACTGGAGTGGGGTGCCATTGCCTTCACTCAGACCAAAAAAATGAACTGAGATATGCAACAATATGTACGAATTTCAAAACCATGCTTAGCAAAAGAAACCAGATAAAAAAAAAAAAAAAAGTCTGTAAGCCCTGATTGTGTTCAGATGAAGTTCAGTAACAGGCAAAACTAACCTATGATGATGAGAATCAGACCAGTGGCTGTCTCGGCATTCGGGTGAGGTACTAATTAGAAAGGACACAAAGGCACTTTCTAAAGAAATGAACATATTCTATATCTTGAATGAGGTACAGCTACATTTGTGTAGAGATGCATATTTAAGAAATAAACACTTAAGATCTGATATTTTTTTCCACCTCTGTGTTCCATGATAACATTTTGGTAGCTTGAAATTGGATGTGATGGACTTATACATGGAAATCAGGAAATCAAGGTTTATTTTTCAACAAACCACTGCCAAAATCCCTTCCTTTCAAAGTGATTCATGATATAACAAATAAAAGTCTTAGACTATTGGTATCCAGCTATTCTGTGGACTGAGCCAAAGAAATCCTACCTGCAGCAAGTGAGAGAAGAGAAATAAAGGAGATACTCAAAGAAAACCAAAGAGGCTGAATCAAATATCCAACAGATCAGAAGAAGGATAGCACCACTGATAGAAAGAGGATGAACAGGGAATTCCAGTTCAATGACTTTGGCTAGCTGCTATACTTCTAAACTCACTGAACTACCTCTGAAGAGGTAGTAAAAGGTAAATTTCAAAAGAAGTAAAAAATGCTGGCAGTATAAAGTTATCAAATGCCATTATCAAAATAGCAAAGAAGCTAATTTTATTTTGGTCATTTCCTTCACAGCACCTACTATTTCCTAACATAATATCACGTATTTGCTCATTTTATAGCTGTCACCTCATTATAATGAAGGCCAAATCTTTGTCAGACCTTTCAGTATAATAACGCCAGCACCTAGACCATCTAACATGCTGTAGGTGTGTGTGTGCATGCTAAGTCACTTCAGTCATGTCTAACTCTTTTGCAATCCCAAGGACTGTAGGCCACCAGCCTCCTCTGTCCATAGGATTCTCCAGACAAGAATAGTGGAAGGTTGCCATGGCATCTTCCCGACCCAGGGATCGAACTCATGTCTCTTACATCTCCTGCATTGGCAGATGGGTTCTTTGCCACTAGCACCAACTAGAAGCCCAACACACTGTAGACAGACAATAAATATTAGAGGAATAAATAAATAAACAAAAAGCAACAGATTTCTATGGAAGATGGGGTTAATGTTCTATTTTCCAGTAGGTCAGTAACTATAGAAAGAAGAAATCTAGTCATTGATAAGGGACTCCTGCTGACTTTGAGATGTAGGCAGGATAAGTCTGGCACAAATGTATAGAATGCAGCAGACTCTGGGTTTGACTTTTTAGGGGTAACAGAGTATAGACACATAAATCTTCAGTAAAGGTAGTAGTTATTGCCTAAAAGTAGCTTTAGGCCAACGTTTTAGTTTATTTTTACTTGTCCTTTTATCCCTATGCCACTTGAGCCTAAGTTCATTATTTTATCCAATTAAAGAGAAAACATTACGAGCATATACTGATGTGAGAAAAGAGCTATCAAGTGGTTCATAGAAGGAAAATTTTAACAACAAAGAACAGGATCTAGCAGCTCACACATTCACAGAATTACTCATCTTCTGTGAACTCTGGTGAACACAGACCACAACAGAATCACTGATTCTGCAAACTTGAGCTTATGTTAAAAGTCATAATGGAGGAGCCTGGTGGGCTGCAGTCCATGGGGTCACTAAGAGTCGGACATGACTAAGCAACTTCACTTTCACTTTTCACTTTCATGCATTGGAAAAGGAAATGGCAACCCACTCCAGTGTTCTTGCCTGGAGAATCCCAGGGACGGGGGAGCCTGGTGGGCTGCCGTCTATGGGGTTGCACAGAGTCGGACACGACTGAAGCGACTTAGCAGCAGCAGCAGCAGCAGCATTTTCATTAGTCTCAAGTGAGGCTATCAATGTTCACTTCAAGCATAACTTCATTTCTTTACAAAGAGAAAAAAAAAAGTGAAGCTTCCAAATTTTCAAGCAATGTGGAAAAAGTTCAGTGTTTCCTATTCCTCACATCCAATGTGATCGCCTTCACAGAAAATCCCTCAATAAAAAGAAGTCTACCCTCCCCCCAAAGATCTCATTGATCACAAGTTATGTTCTTGGTGTAATTTGCTCATTTTCAGTAAAGATATCAAGTTCTGCCTGAAGGAAAACTGCCTCAAGAAAAAAATTAGAGGAAAAAAAAAAACTTAGAATGGAATCGTTTCATGATGAATAAATAATCTTATATTGAAAACAGCATAACTTTCCTGGGCAATGTACAGATTTTATTTAATAGTACACTTGTGTTTTTCATAAAAACTCAATGGAGATGGGAGAAAAAGTACATCTAAGGTTTCATTCCACCACATGTTCCCACATTTACAATGGTGATAAGTGAAAGGCAATTCAGATCCTATATATCCTTTCCCTTTATCCCATTCAGTAAGACAGGTCAGAATGAATGGACATTACCAACCATCTCTGAGTCAACTTCATAGGAAATTTCACAGATGATAGCTCAATTCAATCCTCACAGTAAGCATCTGAGGTAGTTCATCAGAGATCATGTCAAAATGGTGGTGTCTTTTGATATATTTTTACAAAGGGAGATGGCAGAGACCCAGAAGCCCTGGAACAGAGCTTAGTCCACAAGCAGCTACCCCTGCTACCACTGGAAAAGCATAAACATACTGTCATACCATCAGTAAATAACAAAAAGAATATGCTATTAATAGCTGGACCTTGGATTCCTACTCCAGTATATATGCCCTAGCTGATCTAAGCTAGTTTCATGTAGGCAGGCATTTTTGCCTAGACTAAATGCAGAGAAAGAACAAGCCAGAAGGAAAGATTCTTTACAATCCTGAGCATATAAATATGCCCCTTGACCTATGAGTTATATCAGACTCCCTTTATCTATATATTAAAACATGAAAAAAATGCAAAGAAAGTCAAAGATGCCCGGGCTTCTATCCAGGAAGAACTGGGTATTTCTCTGGCTCACCTTTTGAACCTCTTAAATATAAGAGCAACAGAGAGGGCAATGGCTGTGCCATTTCTAAGAAACAGAGATTTCTTACATTCAATTTCTTAAAAATAAGAGGCTTGGAAAATTGGCACTCACTTACAAGCTAAATTTTAACTCTTTCCATTAACACAAAGGTATAAATAGTTAGGATTGTTTTCATTTTTATTACAAGCAACACAATCACTGGATTGCTGAAATTAAGAACATGTGTTTGGGCTTCCCTGGTGGCTCAGATGATCAAGAATCTGCCTGCAATGCAGGAACCTAGGTTCAATCCCTAGGTCAAAGAGATCCCCTGGAGAAGGGAATGGCAACCCATTCCAGTATTCTTGCCTGGAGAATTCCATGGACAGAATCTGGTGGGCTGTAGTCCAAAGCACTGCAAGAATCGGAGATGACTGAGCAACTAACACACACACACCCCACATATTAATTCATTGGAAGGACATTTCAGTATCACATAACACATAGCCAAGACTCAAGAAAAGATGAAATAGGTGGTTTGCCAGTACCCTAGTCCCACACAAGTTGCTCTATAGTTTGACTTTCCCATATCCACACTTTAATATTTTTCCCCAAATACATGGAATTTTTTGTAGCATACCAAATGTTCATTCGGAGAAGGCAATGGCACCCCACTCCAGTACTCTTGCCTGGAAAATCCCATGGACGGAGGAGCCTGGAAGGCTGTAGTCCATGGGGTCGCTGAGGGTCGGACACGACTGAGTGACTTCACTTTCACTTTTCACTTTCACGCATTGGAGAAGGAAATGGCAATCCACTCCAGTGTTCTTGCCTGGAGAATCCCAGGGATGGGGGAGCCTGGTGGGCTGCCATCTACAGGGTCGCACAGAGTCAGACACGACTGAAGCGACTTAGCAAATGTTCATTGTGCACTTCCAGCCATTGCACTAACCCTTGGCTTTTATTTCCCAATTTTTCTTGATTTTCTAATCCATATTCATCTTTCAAGCATCAATATATAGACTATGTTTCTATTTACAAGTCTTCTGTGACATTTCACATCCAATGTCCTTTCTCTTGTCGTATCACCATGTGAATACCTTTATCATATAATGAAAGTGTGAGTCGCTTAGTCACGTCTGACTGTGACCCCATGGACTGTAGCCCACCGGGTTCTTCTGTCCATGGAATTCTCCAGGCAAGAATACTGGAGTGGGTAGCCATTCTCTTCTCCAGGGGATCTTCCCGGCCCATAGACTAAGCCCGGTCTCCGTCATTAGAGGCAGATTCTTTACCATCTGAGCCACCAGGGAAGCCCACATAATAACAAACACCTACATCAATGACAGTGCAGGTTAACCAATCATATGCCAGTCTCTGTGATAGTTTATTAAATCATTTTATCTCATCTTTGCAGCATATCTGTTTGATGCTGTGAGATGGAAATACTCATTTGATTATTTCTTCCTAACAAAACCTTTCTTATTTATTCCACAAAATTAAAGGCCAGGTAAGTATCACATGTTCAAGCTTTTCATCTACCTTACCCATATTTTCCAAGTACCAGTTCACACCAAAGAACAAACTTCCAAATTCCTATCAGCACTGTCATAAAATGTTGCTTTATAACTCAACTTAAATACATGTGAGAATTAGTTCAACCATCTCAGTGGTGTACACTTTTGTTTCATATTCTCCATCACTCACATGAAAGTAAAAGTGCTTTCCCCTCCACTTTTCGTTCCTCCTGCATCCATTTATTTTTTTGATTGGGTTAAGATTAAATTTGCATCAAGGTAGTTATTTACGTAATCTAATGCAGCTAGGTATGGACGCCAGAATTAGACCCCACCTCTTGCCCTCACAGGACACATAAGCTTTGACAGGTCATTTTTCTTTACTTAATAAATGCAGAACATCAGACTTTTGTCTATCAGATTGTCATGAAAATGAAAACGTTTGACACATATCAGGACTTCATTAAATACTTAGGATCTAACTCTCCATTGCTAATATTGCCAATAAATATACAGAAAAATCAAACAAAAATTAGCTTGAGGGTGTTTCCCTCAATAGGGAATACGAGTGTTTCCCTATTTATAATCTGTTGTATCACACTTTAAGTATAGTTTCTTTACTTCTGACTTTTAATTAGTTAGCAAAAATGTGATAGAAGTTATTTGTTCATTATTGAGACTCACTAAATATTTTCTTTTAGCCTGGGTAGAATCAAGTGATTCCACTGCTTCCTGGTCATATTAAAATGGAAATTTTAATTTAACCACCCTACTATTTATATTTTTCTGTTCCTTTAGTTTCAGCTCTTCAATACACTGCCTAGACAGACAGTAACTAGTGCATAGTTACAGATGCGGATTTGAAAATTGTTCCTGAGTAATACTTAACAAATATAACTTACAAATTTTAGTGGAGTAGATCTGATCATTGAAATCAGTGCTAATTAGGTCATTAACACATATTGTTTAATTACTTGACATTTACCTCTGCAGACAACACATGTCTTCAACACTTAAACTGTCTCTTCCAAATTATCAACCTCCTGAGCTTACTAGGTGTATCTTAAGAAGTAGAGTTACATATTCAAATTTTTCAACTCCTCTCTGAAGTGTCCCAGTATGCATATTCCATTTTTTATGAAATCTCAATTAGCATCTAAGAACATACTTTGAATAATGTTAATTTAGAATGCTCTACTTTCAGAAAGTAATATACTATGCACTGACCAGGAAAAAAGTTTCGTGGTCCAAAAGAAAAAAGTTTCTTTGCTATTTTGTGGGCATGTTATGAGCTTCCCTACTGGCTTTTTACATCAAAACTCCAAAAGTACGGTAGGTTTCAAGTAAAGCTTGATCTATAGTTCAAATTATATCACCAGTACTCATTTTCTCTCAACTCTCCACTGGCCTCAGACTGTCTCCCGGTCTCTACAGTATCGACTCTCTGAAGCTACCTCTGGAAAAAAAGAGAAAGGAAGGGAGGGAGTGAAGAGAAGGGTGAGCAAAGAAGGGGAAAGAAGGGAAGAGAAAGGAGGGAGGAATAAAGGGAAATATTAAAGGAAAAGAGAGAAAAAAAAAAAAAAACCCTTCATTTGTATTTGTGATATCTATGGTACAAACACTCCCAAGAGGGCCATGGCCATTTCAAGCTATTAGTGTGATGTCATTGAATGCAGGTTAGGTTATACAATCAGCTCTCAGGAGGCAGTTAAGGGCCAGGGCCATCTCCTCTCTGTTAGTTGTAGCCCAATATTCATATTTTTATATCACTAAGTCTTGGGGTGTAAAGTTTCTTCGGGTAGTTTCTGAGAAAAAAGAAAGGCTTTCTCCCCAAAGCCTTACACTAGTTTGCTAGTATCTCATGAACTCTGATTGGTTTATTTACCCGTGACATTTCTGGGGGACTGAAATATATTAATTAGTTGAAGCTAGTCTGGAGCTCACTGCTCTGTGAACCATACCACCCAAATATTTCTCCATTTGGACACAGAAGAGTAAAATCCTCATTCAGAAACAAGGGAATCATTAATTGAAAAAAAAAAAAATGGGAAGATAGATGGAAGGAAGAAAACCAAAATAAATAAATAAATAATGCCAACAGGGAACATAAAAGAAAATCCCTTTAGACTAAAACATCAGCACTATACTTGAATGCAAGCTCTATAAATACAGAGGCATTTCTGTCCTCACTTTATTTTTGTTGATACTACTGATAAGTGTTCAATGAACACTTGTTGAATGAAAGTTAAATTGGAGGAACTCCAATATTTTTGACTGTATGAAGGAGAAAAGTTAAAATCTTTATACAAATAACTTGGCTTTTCTCTATTAAAATAGTCCTTGGACTTTGATACATGCAGTTGTATCAATGTCACTAGTTTTGTAAATGGTCCTGTCACTTAGAGTAATTCATATCTTCCTAAATGATTCAGTCGTATTAAATTCTAGCCCTTGAAGGGTTATGCTGAGGTACTAGTGTATTTTTCTCATTTTAACTATGAAAACTGGCCCCATTATCACGCACCAAACAATGCTGTTATCATAAAGGAACCCATTTTAGGATGTTAATAGGTATTTCACTACTGTACCATCCCAACTAATGGAGCATATAGGAGGACTATACAGGATGTTGGAGAATATAAAGATCTGCCAGATAAAGACCCATCTGTGTTCATCCATAGGTACTGCTACAAACATCAGCAGGTCATTGTTGACTAATTTTAGGGCATTTTCTATCTTTTTGAGGAGAACTGAAATATTTTACAAGCAGCAAATAGACAAGCATCTTCTTTTTATTTTCTCTCCATACAGTACTTTTGCAAATATTAAAATAACTAGTCAATTGTTTTCTCCCTAGTGTCCTGTGTATTTTGTGGACTATGCAGAGATTAATAGCAGCCTGCAATAATCTGTTGTCCTTTGTGGGGAAAAAAAAAAAAAACTATGCTGCTGTTTCTGGAAAGAAATAATTGGTACATAGCTTATAGAGTCAACGTCTGAATTTAATGGAGCATAAAGGGGTGGTATTTCTCATGAAGGAGGCATATTATCTGTTTAAACAGCTTTCAGTCTTGCACATAAATTAGGCCTTCGACAAGCTTTGGAAAAAGAGAAACCACAGAGTAATGAATTAACATGCTTGCATATTCCTAACAAAGGAACCATCTCTTCTGAAAAGAAGAGAAAGAAAGCTCCAGCGTCTTGGCTACATTTGGAAATCTAAAATTAATTATTGACATTTCCATATTGTTTGCAGCCACTTTGCTTGCTCATTTATTGTAAAATGTATATATGCTAATTGTTTTACGGGAGCTCATAAAACTCAGACTATAAATGAGATAATGTATGACCAATTTATTGCGTTTGCCCTTCAGACATAGAGCTAAACCTGGCATAAATGAAAAGTGGTCAATGCACATTTTGTCAAGGTCTTTCCTTACTCCAGAAAGAAAATGAAATGGTAAAATACTCAAATAGCTGCAGTTGAAAAACATTTTATATTTCTCTCTAAACTATTTCCTTTACCAGCTAAAAACCAATTTGGGGTAGTTTCTAGAATCCATCCTGGTGAATATATTTATGCCAAAAAATGATAAGAATTTATAGACTACAGAATCCAACACGCTTTTCCCATTTACTACAAGTAATACTATACTTCCTATTCTTTGAAAAAGAAACTGAACAAATATCTGCTGTTAAACTTGCACTAAATTTAAGGAAAAATTAATATGAAATGTACTATTCAAGTTATCATTCTCTGTTTATGATAGCAGCTATGTCAGCTTGGAAGAACCCATTCAGTTAAGCCCAAACCCCTAGGCAAGACTGCCAATATAAACAAAGGTGACCACTAATCTCCAGGAAAGAAGATTCCAACCTTCTTTGGTAGCTCATTTCCATAGCTAAAGTTAATAACTATTTCACAAAGTTCTTCTTTCTTCCACTGAATTAAAACTTTCCTGCCTTAGGTCAGACACATTCAGTTTCCTTTTATGTCAGTTAAGTTCAGTCACTCAGTTGTGTCTGACTCTTTGTGATCCCATGGACTGCAGTACGGCAGGCCTCCCTGCCCATCACCAACTCCCAGAGTTTACTCAAACTCATGTCCATTGAGTTGGTGATGCCATCCAATCATCTCAATCTGTTGTCTCCTTCTCCCTCCACCTTCAATCTTTTCCAGCATCAGGGTCTTTTCAAATGGGTCATTTCTTCACATCAGGTAGCCAAAGTATTGGAGCTTCAAATTCAACATCAGTCCTTCCAATGAATATTCAGGACTGATCTCCTTTAGGATGGACTGGTTGGATTTCCTTGCTATCCAAGGGACCCTCAAGAGTCTTCTCTAACATCACAGTGCAAAAGCATCAATTCTTTGGCACTCATCTTTTTTTATAGTCCAACTCTCACATCCAAACATGATTACTAGAAACACCACACCTTTGACTAGATGGACCTTTGTTGGCAAAGTAATGTCTCTGCTTTTTAACATTCTGCCTAGGTTGGTCATCACTTTTCTTCCAAGAAGAAAGCATCTTTTAATCTCATGGCTGCAGTCACCATCCGCAGTGATTTTGGAGCCCAGGAAAATAAAGTCTGTTCCTGTTTCCACTATTTCCCCATCTCTTTGTCATGAAGTGATGGGACCAAATGCCATGATCTTAGTTTTCTGAATGTTGAGTTTTAAGCCAACTTTTTCACTCTCCTCTTTCACTTTCATCAAGAGGCTCTTTAGTTCTTCTTTACTTTCTGCCATAAGGGTGGTGTCATCTGCATATCTGAGGTTATTGAGATTTTTCCTGGCAATCTTGATTCCAGCTTGTGCTTCATCCAGGCCAGCATTTCCCATGATGTACTCTGCATATAAGTTAAATAAGCAGGGTGACAATATACAGGTCCCTTGACATACTCCTTTCCTGATTTGGAACCAGTCTGTTGTTCCATGTCCAGTTCTGACTGTTGCTTCCTGACCTGCATACAGATTTCTCAAGAGACAGGTCAGGTGATCTGGTATTCCCGTCTAAGAATTTTCCAGTTTGTTCTGATCCATATAAAGGCTTTGGCATAGTCAATAAAGTAGATGTTTTCTGGAACTCTCTTGCTTTTTCGATGACCCAACGGATGTTGGCAATTTGATGTCTGGTTACTCTGGTTTTCTAAATCCAGCTGGAACATCTGGAAGTTCACAGTTCACAGACTATTGAAGACTGGCTTGGAGAATTTTGAGCATTACTTTGCTAGCGTGTGAGATGAATGCAATTGTGCAGTAGTTTGACCACTCTTTGGCATTGCCTTTCGTTGGAATTGGAATGAAAACTAACCTTTTCCAGTCCCGTGGCCACTGCTAAGTTTTCCCAATTTGCTGGCATATTGAGTGTAGCACTTTCACAGCATCATCTTTTAGGATTTGAAATAGCTCAACTGGAATCCCATCACATCCACTAGTTTTTTTTGTAGTGATGCTTTCTAAGGCCCACTTAACTTCGTATTCTAGCATGTCTGGCTCTAGACGAGTGATCATACCATCATGATTATCTGGGTCATGAAGATCTTTTCTGTATATTTCTGTGTATTCTTGCCACTTCTTAATATCTTCTGCTTCTGTTGTGTCCATAGCACTTCTGTCTTTTATTGTGCCCATCTTTGTGTGAAATGGTCCCTTGGGATCTTTACTTTTCTTGAAGAGATCTCTAGTGTTTCCCATTCTATTGTTTTCCTCTATTTCTTTGCATTGTTCACTTAAGAAGGTTGTCTTATCTCTCCTTGCTATTCGTTGGAACTCTGCATTCAAATGGGTATATCTTTCCTTTTCTCCTTTGCCTGTTGCTTTTCTTCACAGCTATTTGTAAGGCCATCTCAAAAACCATTTTGCCTTTTGCATTTCTTTTTCTTGGGGATGGTCTTGATCCCTGCCTCCTGTTCAATGTCACAAACCTCCATCCATATTCCTCAGGAACTCTGTCTATCAGATCTGATCCCTTGAATTTATTTCTCTCTTCCACTGTATAATCATTAGGGATTTGATTAAGGTCATATCTGAATGGTCTAGTGGTTTTCCCTACCTTCTTCAACTTAAGTCTGAACTTTGCAATAAGGAGTTCACAATGTGAGCCACAATCAGCTCCTGGTCTTGTTTTTGCTGACTGTATAGAGCTTCTCCATCTTTAGCTGCAAAGAATATAATCAATCTGATTTTCATATTGACCATCTGATGATGTCCATATGTAGAGTCTTCTCTTGTGGAAGAGGATGTTTGCTATGACCAGTGCCTTCTCTTGGCAAAACTCTATTAGCCTTTGCCCTGCTTCATTCTGTACTCCAAGGCCAAATTTGCCTGTTACTCCAGGTATTTCTTGACTTCCTACTTTTGCATTCCAGTCCCTTAAAATGAAAAGGACATGTTTTTTGGGTGTTAGTTCTAGAAGGTCTTATAGGTCTTCATAGAACCATTCAACTTAGCTTCTTCATCATTCCTGGTTGGGGCATAGACTTGGATTACTGTGATTTTGAATGGTTTGCCTTGGAAACAAACAGAGATCATTCTGTGGTTTTTGAGATAGCATCCAAGTACTGCATTTTGGATTATTTTGTTGACTATGATGGCTACTCCATATTTTCTAAGGGATTCATGCCCACACTAGTAGATATAATGGTCATCGGAGTTAAATTCACCCATTCCAGTCCATTTTATTTCACTGATTCCCTAAAATGTTGATGTTTACTCTTGCCATCTCCTTTTGACCACTTCCAATCTGCCTTGATTCATGAACCTAACATTCCAGGTCCCTATGCAATCTTGCTCTTTACAGCATCAGACCTTACTTCCATCACCAGTCACATCCACAACTGGGTATTGTTTTTGCTTTGGCTTCATCTCTTCAGCCTTCTTGGAGTTATTTCTCCATTGATCTCCAGTAGCATATTGGGCACCTGTTGACCTGGGAGTTCATCTTTCAGTGTCCTACAATTTTGCTTTTTCATACTGTTCATGGCGTTCTCAAGGCAAGAATACTGAAATGGTTTGCCATTCCCTTCTCCAGTGGACCATGTTTTGTCAGAACTCTCCACCATGACCCATCCGTCTTGGGTGAACCTACATGGCATGGCTCATAGTTCCATTGAGTTAGACAAGGTTGTGGTCTATGTGATCAGATTGGTTAGTTTTCTCTGATCATAGTTTTAGGTAGTCAATAAGTGGACAGTAAACTTTTTGAGACTCTTTTTCAGAAGACCCTGCCAGATATAACAGAACTTATTAAATTTCTGGTAAGAGAATCAATAACCCAGTAGAACTAAATAGTTAAGTGAGGCTGCATTTAAGCAGAAAATAATTACTTAGCATATTATTAAAAAATTAAGAGAAATTCACTCATTTCAAGATGACAAACAGTGCTGTGCAAATAGCTGCTGCCGCTACTGCTAAGTCACTTCAGTCGTGTCCGACTCCATATGACCCCATAGATGGCACCCTACCAGGCTCCTCCATCCCTGGGATTCTCCAGACAAGATCACTGGAGTGCGTTGCCCTTTCCTTCTCTAACTGTGCAAACTGAGAAAGGTTCAAATGTAATTTTGATATTAATTAGAGGGAGTTTAATGAAAAGGAATTATCAACAATAAGATTAAAGGGTAGTGATCATGTAGGTAAATTCACTAAGAGTTGCCCCCTTCCTTATACTTTTAAGAGAAATCTGTTTTTATGAGTGTCAGAATTAGACCTGAGCATGGTGTCATACATTAGGTCACAAGGCCTCACCCACAAAATGTTAGTAATTTTGTCAGTAGACTCTGCCTGTCAGTAGTTCAGCACTAATTCCAATACCTAGCTTCTCCCATTAGTAAGCAGGAAACAACTCTAGAGTCTTCTGGACCCTGACTCCACCCAGCAAACCAGCACTAGCCCCAGTGCTCCACAGGCTTCTGAAGTGAGCCGTCTCATGACTAGACCCTGCCAAACAGTGGCGAGCAGTTCCACATAAGGCAGAGTCTGGCAACCAGCCAGACTGGGAGTCAAATGAGCCTACAAGACGATCTAAATAGCATGTTCGTTACAACAAACAGACCAATGCAGCCCTTAATAGTAGAACCCCTAGAGTACATAGCTCTAGTGAACAAAGAGAGGAGTTCCCTGCAGAAACACATAGGATGACTCCTAGATAAAACCATTTCTCCAAGTTCAGGAAATGTAACTAACATACCAAAGATGGAAAAATACAAAACCAACTTAGTCAAAATGAGGCAGAAGAGAAACATGTTCCAGACAAAGGAACAGGATAAAACTAAGTGAAATGGAGACAGACAATCTACCTGAGAAAGAGTTCAGGGTAATGATAAGATAACCAAAGAACTCAAGAGAAGAAAACATGCAAACATTCAAAACATGCATGAGAAGTTAAAAGTTTCTAACAAAGAGTTAGAAAATATAAAGAACAACCAAACAGAGATGAAGAATACAATAAATGAAATGAGGAATCAAGACTAAAGTAAATGATAAAGAGGAATGATCAGTGACCTAAATGATAGAGTAATAGTAAATCACTGAAGCTGAAAGGAGAAAAAAAAGAATGAACAGAAGTGAAGACAGCTTAAGGGACCTCTACAACAATATCAAGAGCACACCAATATTCATATTACAGGGGTCTCAGAAGTCAGAAGAGAAAAAGGGTCTGAGAACATACTGAAGATATAATAGCTGAAAATATCCCTAATCTGGCAAAGGAAACAGTCAAGTCCAGGAAGTATAGAGAGTCCCATATAGGATTAACCAAAAGAGGAACACACCAAAACACATTGTAATTAAAAGGAAAAAAATTAACAATAAAGAGAGACTATTAAAAGCATCAGTGAAAAATCAACAAATAACATAAAAGAAAGCTCCCATAAGGCTATCAGCTGACTTTTCAGCAGAAATTCTGCAGACCAGAGCAACTGGAACAATGTATTTAAAATGATGGAAGGGGGAAACCTACAACCTAGAATACTCTACACAGCAAGGTTCTCATTCATTTTGGTGGAGAGAGAAAAAGTTTTACAGAAAAGCACAAGCTGAAACAGTTCAGCACTACCAAATGAACTTTAAAACAAATGCTAAAGGAACTTCAACATGAAAAAGAAAAGGCAACAACAAGAAACAATTAGAAAATAAAAATCCTCATCAGTAAAGGCAAATCTTTACTTCACTTTCTTTTCACATGCTAGCAAGGTCATGCTCAAAATCCTCCAAGCTAGGCTTCAACAGTACATGTACTGAGAACTTCCAGATGTAGAAGCTGGATTTAGAAAAAGCAGAGGAACCAGAGATCAAAATTCCCAACATCCATTCAATCACAGAAAAACAAGAGAATTAAAAAAAAAAAATCTAGTTCTGCTTCATTGACTATGTTAAAGCCTTTGACTGTGTGTATCACAACAAACTGTGGAAGATTCTTAAAGAATTCTTAAGAATTTCTCTTAAGAGAATGGAATACCAGATCACGTTACCTGCCTTCTGAAAAACCTGTATGTAGGTTAAGAAACAACAGTTAGAACTGAACATGGAACAACAGACTGGTTCAAAATTGGGAAAGGAGTCCATCAAGGCTGTATACTCTCACCCAGTTTATTCAACTTACATGCAGAGTTAATCATGCAAAATGGCATGCTGGATGAAGCACAAGCTGGAATCAAGATTGCCAGAAGCCTTTTTTTTTTTTTTTTTAGAATGGTTAAAATTTTTTTTTTTTGGTAGTTTACTTTTATTTTTTTTATTTTTTATTTATTTATTTATTTTTAATTTTATTTTATTTTTAAACTTTGCATAATTGTATTAGTTTTGCCTCTTGATGAAGGTGAAAAAGGAGAGTGAAAAAGCTGGCTTAAAACTCAATGTTCAAGAAACTAAGTTCATAGTATCCAGTTCCATCACTTCATGGCATATAGATGGGGAAACAGTGGAAACAGTGACAGACTTTATTTTCTTTGGCTCCAAAATGGGCAGATGGTGATTGTAGCCATGAAATTAAAAGATGCTTGCTCCTTGGAAGAAAAGTTGTGACCAACCTAGACAGCATATTAAAAAGCAGACATTACTTTGCCAACAAAAGTCCACATAGTCAAAGCTATGGTTTCTCCAGTAGTCATGTATAGATATGAGAGTTGGACCATAAAGAAAGCTGAGCACTGAAGAATTGTTGCTTTTCAACTGTGTGTTGGAGAAGACTCTTGAGAATCCCATGGGTTGTGAGGAGATCAAACCAGTCAATCCTAAAGAAAAATCAACCCTGAATATTCATTGGAAGGACTGATGCTGAAGCTAGAGCTCCAATACTTTGGCCATCTGATGTGAAGAACTGACTCATTGGAAAAGACCCTGATTCTGGGAAACATAGAAGGCAGTAGAAGACAGGGATGACAGAGGATGAGATGGTTGGATGGCATCACTGACTCAATGGACATGAGTTTGAGCAAGCTCTGGGAGATGGTGAAGGACAGGGAAGCCTGGCATGCTGCAGTCCATGGGGTTGCAAAGAATAGGAAATGACTGAGCAACTGAATGACAACAACATACATAAAGGCAAACCTATACTAAAGGTAGAAAGTCATCCACATACAAAGCTAACAGAAAGTATAAAGACAAAAGTAGTAAAGTCATCTATATCCACAATAAGCAATTAAGGGATACATAAAACAAGTAGAGTAATAGATGACAGAAAAAGACAGTAATGACAAGGGGAGGATAGTGTAAATTGAGGGTTTTGAAAATGAATTTGAAATTAAGAGATAAGCAATTTAAAACAATCACATTTACAGAGAGAATGCTACATAAAAACCTCATGGTACTCAAAAACAAAATTTATAATATAGATACACACACATACACTAAAAAGGAAAAGGAATCCAAACATAACATTAAAGATAGTCATCAAATCACAAGGGAAGAGAATAAGAGGGGAAAAAAAGAGTAGCTAGATGAATACAAAAACAAGACCCATATACAGGCTGCCTACAAGAGATTCACTTCAGATCTAAAAACACACATAGACTGAAAGTGAGGTGATGAAAAAATTATTCAGTACAAATTTATATCAAAAGAGAGCCTGAAGAGCAATACTTCAGTTCAGTTCAGTCACTCAGTCATGTCTGACTGAGTCTTTGCGACCCCATGAAATCACAGTATGCCAGGCCTCCCTATCCATCACCAGCTCTTGGAGTTTACCCAAACTCATGTCCATCAAGTCGGTGATGCCATCCAGCCATCTCATCCTCTGTCGTCCCCTTCTCCTCTTGCCCCCAATCCCTCCCAGCATCAGGGTCTTTTTCAATGAGTCAACTCTTCGCATGAGGTGGCCATTATATCACAGGAAATAGATATTAAAACAAAGAATACATTTGAATCAGTTCTAATGAGGTGGATGAAACTGGAGCCTATTATACAGAGTGAAATAAGCCAGAAGGAAAAACATCAATACAGTATACTAATGCATATATATGGAATTTAGAAAGATGGTAACAATAACCCAGTGTACGAGACAGCAAAAGAGACACTGATGTATAGAACAGTCTTATGGACTCTGTGGGAGAGGGAGAGGGGTGGGAAGATTTGGGAGAATGACATTGAAACATGTAAAATATCATGTAAGAAACGAGTTGCCAGTCCAGGTTCGATGCACGATACTGGATGCTTGGGGCTAGTGCACTGGGACAACCCAGAGGGATGGTATGGGGAGGGAGGAGGGAGGAGGGTTCAGGATGGGGAACACATGTATACCTGTGGCAGATTCATTTTGATATTTGGCAAAACTAATACAATTATGTAAAGTTTAAAAATAAAAAAAAAATCCAAATACATTAAAAAAAGAAAAAGACTTAAAAGAGACAAAGGACACTAAATGTGATCAAGGGATCAATCCAAGAAGATACAACAATTATAAATATTTATGCACCCAACACAAGAGCACCTGAATATATAATATAAATATTAACAGAAATAAAAGGAGATATTAACAGTAACATCATAATAGCGGTAGACTTTAACATCCCATTTATATCAAAGGACTGATCATCCAGACAGAAAATCAGTATGAAAATATTGGCCTTAAATGACACATTAGAGCAGGGGGCTTAATTGATATACAGAAAGCATTCCACCTGAAAGCAGCAGATGACACCTTCTTTTCAAGTGTACATGGGACAATGCACATACTTATCTTCAATCAATCTACAACAATGGAAGCCAGACTATACAATGGGGAAAAGATAGTCTCTTCAATAAGTGGTGCTAGGAAAACTGGACAGCTACATGTAAAAGAATACAATTAGAACATTGTCTCACATCATATACAATAAACTCCAAGTGGATTAAAGGCCTAAATGTAAAACCACAAACCATAAAATTCCTAGAAGAAAACATAGGCAAAACACTTTTTGATCTAAATCATAGAAATATTTTTTTGAATCTGTCTCCTAAAGCAAAGGAAATAAAAGCAAAAATAAATAAGTAGGATCTAATTAAACTCAAAAGCTTTTGCTCAACAATGGAAACAATTGACAAATTTAAAAATCCTACTGAATGGAAGAAAGGATTTGCAAATAATACGACCTATAAGGGGTTAATATATATAAACAGCTCATACAAGTTGACGTCAAAGAAAAAAAAAAAAACAAACCTGATTGAAAAACAGAAGATCCGAAAGAACATTTTCCTAAAGAGGTCATGGAGATGCCCAACAGATGGCCACGTGAAAATATACTTAACACTGTTAATCATCAGGGAAATGCAAATCAAAACCACAATAAGATGTCACCTCTCACTTGTCAGAATGGCTATCATCAAAAGGACTACAAATAACAAATATTGGTGAGGGTGTGGATTCTTCTGTTGGTAGGAATGCCAACTGGTGCAGTCACTGTAAAAAACAGTATGGAGGTTTCTCAAAAAAAAAAAAAAAAAAAAAAAACCAAAAAACTAAAAGAAGAATTACCATATGACCCTGCAATTCTACTCCTGGGTACATATCCAAAAAAACCAAAAGCACTAATTTGAAAAGATACATGCACCCCAGTGTTCATATGTGTGCTTAGTCATGTCTGACTCTTTGCAACCCTGTGGAATGTAGCCTGCCAGGCTCCTCTGTCCATGTGGATTCTCCAGGCAAGAATACTGGAGTGGATTTCAATGCCATCCTCCAGGGGATCTTTCCAACCCACGGATCAAACCCAGGGCTCCCACATGGCAGGTGGATTCTTTACTGTCTGAGCCACCAAGGAAACCCAAGAATACTGGAGTGAGTACCCTATCCCTTTTCCAGGGGAACTTACCAACCCAGGAATTGAACCAGGGTCTCCTGCATTATAGGCAGATTCTTTACCAGCTGAGCTACCCAGGAAGCTATGCCAATGTTCATAGCAGCACTATTTACAATAATCAGGACCTGTAGGTAACTTAGATGTCCATCAACAGATGAATAGATAAAGAAGTTGTGGTACAGATATACAGTGGAATATTACTAAGCCTTAAGAAGAATGAAATTGGGTCATTTGTCGTGATGTAGATGAATCTAGTCTATCAAACATAGTGAAGAGGTCATAAAAAGAAAAATAAATCTTGTATGCTAGCAAACATATATGGAATCTTGAAAAATGGTACTGATGAACCTATTTGCAGGGCAAGAATGGAGATACAGATGTAGAGAATGGACTTATGGACACAGCAGGGTAAGGAGTGGGGGGACGAACTGAGAGAGTATCATTGCCATATACACACTATCAAGTGCAAAACAGACAGCAGTGGGAAGCTGCTGTAACGCGCACGAAGCTCAACTCGATGCTCTGTGACGACCTAGACGGGTGGGACGAGGAGCTGAGGGAGGTTCAAGAGGGAGGGGAAGTATGTGCACTTATAGTTGATTCCTATTGTTGTACAGGGCTTCCCTGGTGGCTCAGAGGTTAAAGCATCTGCCTCCAATGCGGGAGAGCCGGGTTCGATCCCTGGGTCGGGAAGATCCAACTAACACAACATTGTAAGGCAATTATCCTCCATGTAAAAAAAATAAATTAAACTGAAAATACCTTCCTAATCATCGAAAATCCAGCCTGTTTTAACAAACTATGAGTTTAACTATGGACTCAATCCATCTTGCCTAATACATTAAAATGAACTATTTCTAGTACTTAAAACCCTTGCATTTTCCTTCTTAGAGAAGTAGACACTAACTTTTTTCTCTGATGTGTATTCTCTTGCATGAAATTTTTTTTTTTTTTTTTGAACTTTGAGGATATCTGCTCCATCCTCTGACAATGTTTTGGTATCTTTATGTAAGGTTGGTACCACCCCACTTCTGATCTGCTTGTAGTGTTAGCTGAGAAACTGCATGTGGAACACTTTGAGTCTGTTCTCTATTTCCTCTGGGTCTAGTGGCTTTTCCTAACAATTTGGTCCCAGCAAGGCCAGAGGGCTTGGTGCAGATTCTTCTTCCTTTCCTGACCTGGTAGCTTGCTCTCCAGATCTTAAACGAGGGACCCTTTACCTAGAGCTTTAATGATACTAACAGATTACCCCAGATCCTGAGTTCACTTATATACCTTTGCCTAGTAGCCAGTAGGAACATACTCCTTTTTGCATGCCATATGGGAAATGGCACTGTCCCAGGAGTACCTTCTATTACCCAGTCCTACAGGCTTTTCCTTAGCTACTACTGTCCACGTGTGGGCAATGGTATAGCTTTCAGAGCCCCTAAAGGGTGCAGGGCAAAAACTCCTCTTCTCTCATTATTTCCTTTAACTGAACATAGCTTCCCTTCTGGGACCTGCCCAGAGAGAAGACATTGTGACAGACATCCTCTGCTTCCTTTACTTCTCTCCCCTCCTTCTTTCCACAATCCCTATTAATCGGATCAACTATATTTTAGTTTGATTTCCTACCAAGTAGAGATTTCTTCAAAGACTTCTAGGCTCAAACCTTATGACTCTTCCTAAATGATGAGCGGAATATGGAAACATTGGCTTAATAACAATGGAATATAAATGAACAGGAATACAGAAAAAAATGAAATTATTTTACTGTGAAATATGTGGCACATAGTAATTATTTAAACATTTAAACCTATGATTATTACACTACCTAGAAAGATACTTTACAACATAGCTAAATAGCAATTAATAGCTTCCAAGTCTCAGGTTTCAATCAGGAAAGAGGTTAATATTGCCTGACAGTGAGAAATACCCAGGTCATTTGCCAAACTTGTACAAAGTCCTGTGAAGTGATAAGAAAAGCAATGCAGCAGGGCACAGCTGGACAGATAAACTCTGCAGGATGCTTGAGCCACAGAGATTTGTTATTTTTTTTTTTCCTTTGCAAAATGCTATTGTCCAATTTTATTTTTTAAATATACTCTATGCTGCTAAGTCACTTCAGTCGTGTCCAACTCTGTGTGACCCCATAGACGGCAGCCCACCAGTCTCCCCCGTCCCTGGGATTCTCCAGGCAAGAACACTGGAGTGGGTTGCCATTTCCTTCTCCAATGCATGAAAGTGAAAAGTGAAAGTGAAGTCGCTCAGCCGTGCCCGACTCTTAGCGACCCCATGGACTGCGGCCCACCAGGCTCCTCCATCCATGGGATTTTCCAGGCAAGAGTACTGGAGTGGGGTGTCATTGCCTTCTCCGGAGATTTGTTATTTTTATTTTTTGTATGGATCTGGGATCTACCAGAGAATGTGGGCAAATTACTGTAACAGCTTCTTGCTCTTCTTTATGCAATCTGTTCTTCAGATTTTAAACCTCAGGGCATTATGTTACAACACCAAGGCCAAATGTTACACCACCACTGATCCTAGCCCTTACAAGAGGGACTGTCTAATTCAGGGGTCCCCCAGCCCCAAGCCTCAGACAGGAAGTGGTCTGCAGCTTGTTAGGAACCATGCCACACAGCAGGAGGTAAACATCGTGCTAGGGAGGGAAGCTTCATCTGTTGCTCCTCATCGCACCCATTACCACCTAAATCTCCCTCTCCCAGCTTCCATGGAAAAATTGCCATCTATGAAACCAGTCTCTGGTGCCAAACAGGTTGGGGCCACAGCTCCAACTGATAGTGCTGTGTGATCAAAAACAAAAAATACACAACACTGACCATGAATACTTTATCTGTGTAAGAACCACCAACAGGCAAATATATATTTGGTAAATTATTATGAATGCATATGCTATTATGCATCTGGACCCAGTCTCTCTATAAAAAATTGCTCCAGACTCAGTGCTCTTCTGTCTTCCCCTGCCCTTAGTGTGTAATCTTCACCTTTAGCACACACTGTTGTCATCTGCCTACTGTTTACTTCATGAGGGTGATACTTCCTCCACTATTTTACCTTCTATATTTACCCTTCAATTACAATCTCTGCCTGTCTTTTTTAGGAAATGGCTTGCTATTTCCAGACTTCCCAAGACTACACAAAAGCCAAATTATTTTTTTTCTCTCATCCTAAAAGTCTTAGATTGCAAATTAAGCTGGAAAGGTAAAGCAAAAATAAAATGGTAGATGGGCTACTAGGTCAGAGTCAAGAAAATATGCCATGGAATGAGGTAGAGTTATTCAATAGTATGATAGAGCATTACGAATCCAATCCAAAATGAAAAGCCTGTAATGTTAACTGGAAGATAACTATAATATGTATTTTTCTCTTTTGAATAATAGCTTTTTCTTGGCCACCTGCCTGCCAAGTTTCTTAACCTTTTTAGTCTCCAACTTTGGTTTCCAAAGTTACTTTAATCCCATTAACACACATACCTTCAGACCTCAGCCTTTGAAAATCTTTTGTGGGTCATCGAAAGATGAGATCATTGAGCCAAGGGAACATAAAGCCAGATCAAAGAAGGGCCAGTTTTTGAACATGAAAGAATTTGAATTAAACACCCCTCATCTTCCAATTTATCAAATTCCAAGAGACTGCTTTCTGTATTATTCCAGAAAATTTTGAGAGGTGATAGTTAATGTATATAGAGTTTGAAGTTAAGCAGAATGAGTTTGAATTCAGATCCCTAATCACTCAGTTATTTTGATCCTCAGTTTCTTATCTATAAAATGGGAATCATCTCTCAGAGTCTTGCTGTGCCATGAGGACTTGGGAGATTCTATCTAACGAGTTTCCAGCACAAAGTTGGGCACATGGAAGGCACATTATTAGTGGTAGTTCTTTTAACTTCCTTCACAATCTTCTACTCCAGGACTTTGCCATACCTTAGGTTTCAAGTCTGCTACCAACCCTTGAGGATCCCAGGGTTTCCTAGTTTCCAGGGAGTCACAGCCATACATGCAATATATTAGAAGAGGTAACTAGTCTGGAAAGTCTGCAAAGCGACATTAATTTCTTCATATAAGAAAGAAAATTCTTATTCAAAAAGCTTTAAACCAAAGGAAAAACATGTTTATTAGGTCATTTTCCATGGCAATGGCTGGAGAACACAGCCCATGGTAATTGTGGTTGTATTCTTATAAGTTACATGCTTTATCACGAGCACATTCAAAAGGTGCCTGTTTAAAGGACCATGAATTTTACTGGAGTCTCACTTATCACCATGTATTCCTCAACTGATGTTCCTAGTCTTCTGGTTCCAGGTTCTCTAAAAGAACAGCAATATCTAAATAGGTTATATAGCGAGTCTGGAGAAATATTCCTGCTGACAAATGTAGTCTAAATTTCTGAGATTATCAATTGTATCAAAACCATTAGTATCTATGATAATTATATGTAGACTCCCATTTCAATTTTCAACAATATTTTTCAACAATACTGCTACCATAAAGGATTGGGGCCCTAAGCACATCAATATTCTGGGTTTTCTTACCTCTTCTATTAAAGCAGAGCTTGGGTTAAACAAACTAAGGTCCTAAGATATCTCTTTCAACATCCACTGATATGATACTACTTAAATGATCAGGAGGGGTGTGGGCATTTACTAAGAATACAAATAAGAGAAAGGGTTAACGACTGTTTTCTGAGCTGTCTCCCTGCACAGAACTCTGCTTGTGTGAGCTCAAGACTTCTCTCTCTCATTCTGGGTTCCACACTCAGAACTCAGGTATCTACTCCCCAGCTGGTAGTTCCCTCTCTCTGGAATGAAGGACAAAAGTCAGAAACCAACCAAAGATCCTTAGAAAAATGAGATTGCCTAGCAGTGGGATGGAAACAGAGGGAAAGGTGGGGTCAGACTACCCAAGACAAGGCTCTCACTGCTGGAGTTTTGAAGGAAGGGGAGCTAGGTGAACCAGTTGCCAGGACAACCTGCTGTTGGGGCAAGGGCAGTCGGGGCAAGGATATGGGAGACCTGTGGCTGCTCCTGCTCCTGCCCCTGTCCCTGGCAGCCTTCCATGGGGTCAAAGGCTGTTTGGAATGTGATCCCAAATTCATCGAGGAAGTTAAATCCTTGCTTGGAAAGCTGGTACCCCCAGAAGTCCCTGGCCGAACTCATATGCTTGAACGGCAGATGAAGGAGATGATCCGTTTAAGCTTCAAGGTCTCCCACAGGGACAAGATGCTTCGGGTGTTGGGTGAGGGAAGCCTAAGCCCCTAAGAATTTTGGGAGCTAAAGGGAGAAGGGAGGTAGGGAAGAGAGTACCTGGGGCCACATAATTTGCTCTGTAAATGTAATTAACCCCCACATGTTCCTTTACCTCTCCTCTCTAGCTGTTCAAAAGGTTGTCGATTTGAGAACATGGCTGAAGATCGAACTTGATAAACTGAGCAAGGAAAAATGGAAAGGTGAGGTACTGTTTCAATGTTACAAGAATGTGTTGCCCAAGCAAGTTTGAGAACAATTCACTGGGGGAAACAAGGCAAAACAATTAGGATTAAATTATGAAGGGAAAGGCCACCTCTCTTTTCTGATGTCCATTCCACCCCTTTTCAGGTGTCTTTATCCTTCAAGGCAGGCTTCTCGATATCCGCAAAAACTTGGACTCCAAACTGGAAAAACTATTAAAGAAATTCTCTGAAGTTGGTAATATCAGATGTATATCTAACACCACTGAAATTATGTGAAAGGAATAGGAAATGAGGGGTGAGAGGAGGAATAGGGATTCATATTAAAATAATCCAGACTGGGTGGAGGGGTAGCTGGAAGGTAATGGGTAACCAAATAAATACAACTTGAGTATAAATATGACACACTTTAAGTTGATCCTAAGCTCATTAGATCTTTCTGATTCTCTTTTAGCTTGTTCTGAAGATTGTGGTAAGTACAGTATATGTAGTGCCTGGAGGTTTCAGAGCATATTTTGCCGTCTCCTTTATCTCCTCTACTTGTCACACTGAGAACATAATTCCTAAAGCTCTCAGCTACAAGGGGGAATGTCAACGATCTGTGACAACAAAATCTAGCTTACGAAGTCTCAATCACTCCATATAATTTGACGTGCTCAGAGGCCTTCTATACCAGAGTTTTTAATCCATAGCCCCAAAATAAGCTGAGGCATCATTTTCCCACTTCTTCCCAGAGATTGGGCTTAAAGTTTTGATCCATCTCTAAAATTGAGGGCTAGGGGAAGAAGAAAGTTACAACAATGTAACCAGTGGAAATGCCCAAGATCTAAATCATACTGGTGTCTAAGCTAAGGGAACTCCATGCTGTGGCCCCCTTCCAACTATCTTCCTTCTTCTCTCCATCAGTCGTGACTGAAGGTCCTATCCTGGATTGTTGGACATGTCTTCGCATCACCTCTCGATGTTTCAGAGGAGAATATTGTGAAGGTAACAAAGATTGTTGTGTAGCACTTTGAAAGGCCAGGGATCAAGGAGTTTCTCATTGATCTAGTCAACAAATAGTTGTTGATCATTTTCTATGTAGGCCATGCTAATGCTACAAATAAGAGCTAAGATGCTGGACAAAATTTGTGCCAGAATGAATTATTGGGCACTAGGTAACTGAAGAGCTTAGAAATGAAAAAGTGTACTAAAGGTAGAGAAATTAGGCTGGGGGTAGTAGGGGAAAATGTTTTGTAGAGCCTAGGAGTCTAAGAAAGAGCAGAATAACCAGGGAACAAGATATAAATGGTGAACAGAGCAATTTTTAAGGTTAAAAATTGAAAGGTTTATGGATAAAGCTCTCAAGTTACTAATTTTCCCCTCCAGCTCATGTTTTCCCCTTTTTTCCTCCAGAGGATGATCCAAAGAAGGCTGAGAGTCGAGAAATTGGACTATTTCTGATATTATTAGCAGAAGGTGTAATATTGGGAGGTGTTTTGCTACTGTGAGTTTTCCTGCTTTCAAACACACACTGGGTCAAGCATTTCTTTGGCAAAGAGACTGCCCAATCTTCCCCCTTCTTCCAATGGAAATAAGGGGAAAGAAGTCATCTCAAACTTTGGGATATCTTACTAATAGGTATGAAACATAAAAGTTTGATGGGATAAAAGTTGGAACATAGGAAATGGAGGAAATGTGATAAAGTATGAGAAAAATGCTTGTAGAGGAATTCAAAAAAGGAAGAAAAAAATAGTTACAATTTTTTAAAGAACTGGGCTACTAATATTTAATTTGGGATTATCTTATTTCTCTAGATTCCATTTTTGCATCTCTCACCAGAGGAAAATGAAGGCAATACGAAGGTCATTAAAGACATACTTGGAGAAGAAACTTGAAGAATTAATGGGGATAAAGGATGAGAAGGAGAAAGATTTCAGAGGCAGAGAATAAATACATAGACACAGGCAGGAGGTCTTTCATAATTCTCTTATGTGTTGACTCCGAGTAGAAAATCAGGAATTAAGCTCTTTTGCAGTCATAAAGTCAAAGTATTCTAAAACTGAACTTAGTTTCTCTGGTAAAGATCCTTTCTGATATCCTGAGGGCAACGCAAGCAAACATTTTACTGGAAGTTGGACAGAAAGCAATGCTGGTATGTAGCAACACACATGAAAGATGATACCCTGCATAATAACAAAGAGCGGATGGTAATCTAAGATTCCACAGAAAAGGTAATAAAGACGTGCTTTTATTTCTCAGTCTATCAGTCTAAGCATCCAAACAATGGACTTAATGTGTGTAACTATTACCAACAAAATTTTAAGTATGGTTTTGGTTCTTTTGTTTAAAAAAAGGCAAAAAAAAAAAAAAGAAGTGGAATCAATTTTCTGATAGTGTAGACTCCATTTAGGATAATGATGAAATAGATGAAAAATTTATGCTTGCAGAACAGAACTTGTCATTTTTCTAAACTTGTTTTTTTCTATGATGTCAACCCATGTTCAACTTACTATAAATAAAGTTCTTTGTAATCACATTTTTAAAAAGAATGCATGGTTGGTAACTCTCATTAATGTCTTTAATCAAGATCACTTTCAAATGTCTAGGGCTGTTTTATTTCCATCTTTCGTTTAGTAACTGTTTCCATATTTATCAGTAGGTTCAATGCAGGAAATTTTCTTTGACATTACATAGCATTTAATCTTCATCATGATATCACACACACACACACACACACACACACACACACACAAGTCCAAAATATGAGTTCTGAGTTGAGATTTGTCCCAATCATTTTCCATAAATCTATGTTCTATGATTGAGTTGGGTATTGTCTTAGTCTAGCTGTTCTTATTAAACACTTCTAATGTGTATATTAAATCTTAATTAGTGTTTTACATCTACTATCAAACTGAACTCTCACAATAATCTTTTGAGTAATATTGTTATTGACCTCAGCACTATGAATGAGGAAACAGGAAAATATCTAACTCAAGGTCCCACAACAAGTAATTTAGGCTATGACAAACTCCCCTGGTGGCTAACCTTACTCATACCATCTGATTGAAACTGACATCTATAATCATGGAGATAAATGGAAAGATGGTAAGTGTGGGTTTACTGTCAACATATTCTTGATTATAGACAGTGGTGGCAAAACCTGGAATAAAACTGCTGCAAAAAAAAAAAAAAAACTGCTGCTGCTGCTGCTGCTAAGTCATTTCAGTCATGTCCGACTCTGTGCGATCCCATGGACGTCAGCCCACCAGGCTCCCCATCCCTGGGATTCTCCAGGCAAGAACACTGGAGTGGGTTGCCGATTCCTTCTCCAATGCATGAAACTGAAAAGTGAAAGTGAAGTTGCTCAGTCGTATCAGAATAAAACTGAGGCCTGGCTAACTCTAAAACCCATGAACTTTCCACTCTATTTTGTTTTGTTCTATTCTGGAAGCTTATTTCGAAAGAATAACACTACAGTTTATTGGTAGGAAAATAGGTCCTGCTTCAGTGGCACATGTGTGCATGCTCAGTTTCTCAGCTGTGTCCACTTCTCTGTGACTCTCTGGTCTATAGCCCACCAGGCTCCTTTGTCCATGGGATTTTCCAGGCAAGAATATTGGAATGGGTTGCCATTTACTCCTCCAGGGAATCTTCCTTACACAGAGATTGAACCTGTGCCTCCTGTCTCTCCCACACTGGCAGGTTGATTCCTTAATGGTAGGGAGAAATAATTTGCAAATTTTTCACCCACTGTAGATCTGTGAGTGCTTGTTTGTTGTTGCTGCTATAATAATGAAATATTGAATGAATCTGAATATATTTCAGGAAGACCTGAACATTAATATCTCTCAGTTTCTAAATTTGAACTTCTTGTTAAAAATTACAGGATAAGCGTATCATTGGCATCTATGATTTCTCAATAACTTAAGCTTTATCTCACCAAAAATTCTTGAAACATACTAACTTCATTCATGGTCTTTATTAAATTACTGTGTTTATATTGCTTTCAGTTCAGTTCAATTCAGTTGCTCAGTCGTGTCCTACTCTTTGAGACCCCATGGAGTACAGCACTTCAGGGTCCCTGTCCGCCACCAACTCTCTGTCCACCACCAACTCTTGGAGTTTACTCAAACTCATGTCCATAAATTCAGTGATGCAATCCAACCATCTCAATCTCTATCGTCTGCTTCTCCTCCCGCCTTTAATCTTTCCCAGCATCTAGGTCTTTTCAAAAATCAGTTTTTCACATCAGGTGGCCAAAGTATTGGAGTTTCAGCTTCAGCATCAGTCCTTCCAATGAATGCTCCGGATTGATTTCCTTTAGGATGGACTGGTTGAATCTCCTTGCAGTCCAAGGGACTCTCAAGAGTCTTCTGCAACACCACAGTTCAAATGTAGCAATTCTTCAGCCCTCAGCTTTCTTTATAGTCCAACTCTCATATCCATACATGACTACTGGGAAAACCATAGCCTCGACCAGACAGACCTTTGTTGGCAAAATAATGTGTCTGCTTTTTAAAATGCTTTGGGAATCACTTTTCTTCCAAGGAGTAAGCATCTTTTAATTTCATGGCTGCAGTCACCATCTGCAGTGATTTGGAACCAAAAAATTAGTCTCACTGTTTCTACTGCTTCCCCATCTATTTGCCATGAAGTGATGGGACCAGATGCCATGTCTTAGTTTTCTGAATGTTGAATTTTAAGCCAACTTTTTCACTCTCCTCTTTCACTTTCATCAAAAGGCTCTTTAGTTCTTCACTTTCTGCATTAAGGGTGGTGTCATCTGCATATCTAAGGTTATTGATATTTCTCCTGGTAGTCTTGATTCCAGCTTGTGCTTCATCCAGCCAGGCATTTCACATGATGTACTGTGCATATAAGTTAAATAACTAGAGGGACAATATACAGCCTTGACTTACTCCTTTCTTGATTTGGAACCAGTCTTATGTTCCATGTCTAGTTCTAACTGTTGCTTCCTGACCTGCATATAGATTTCTCAAGAGGCAGGTCAGGTGGTCTGGTATTCCCATCTCTTTCAGAATTTTCCACAGTTTGTTCTGATCCACATAGTCAAAGGCTTTGGCATAGTCAGTAAAGCAGAAGTAGATATTTTTTCTGGAATTCTCTTGCTTTTTCAATAATCCAACGGATGTTGTCAATTTGGTCTTTGATTCCTCTGCCTATCCAAATCCAGCTTGAACATCTGGAAGTTCACAGTTCACAGACTGTTGAAGCCTGGCTTGGAGAATTTTGAGCATTACTTTACTATTGTGTGAGATGAGTGCAACTGTGAGGTAGTTTAAACATTAATCCCTTTCTTTGGGATTGGAATGAAAACTGACCTTTTCCAGTCCTGTGGCCACTGCTGAGTTTTCCAAATAAGCTGGCATATTGAGTGCAGCACTTTCACAGCATCATCTTTAAGCATTTGAAATAGCTTAACTGGAATTTCATCACCTCCACTAGCTTTGTTCGTAGTGATGCTTCCTAAGGCCCACTGACCACATTCCAGGATGTCTGGCTCTAGGCAAGTGATCACACCATCATGATTATCTGGGTTGTGAAGATCATTTTTTGATAGTTCTGTATATTCTTGCCTCCTCCTCTTAATATCTTCTGCTTTTGTTAGGTCCATACCATTTCTGTCCTTTATTGTGCTCATCTTTGCATGAAATGTTCCCTTGGTATCTCTAATTTTCTTGAAGAAATCTCTAGTCTTTCACATTCTATTGTTTTCCTCTATTTTTTTGTGTGTAGATCACTGAGGAAGGCTTTTCATTATAGAAAATTATATTAATAGGATCACATATTTGCCAGATTTTGTGTGTTGCTTTCGTGCAGCCTTTTGAATTTCTTGTTGTTTCCTCCCACTCCTCTTCTACTCCATTCTCATTACTCTTTTAGAAAACCTTGGTTAACAAGGATATATCTTTCATTATTTTATCAAAACCTAATTGGTTATAAGCAAACAGATACACACACAAACATATAAATACATTTATACACATAATTGCTTGTTATTAAGAATTATACACAGTTCTGCATATTGATTTTCATAGTTACATATTTTGGGACAATTAAGCTAACTGATATCAAAGTCTATTCACATTTTGGTGGTTGTGCACAATACCATAGCATGATGGTGCCATAATTATTCTAACATTCCTCTATTTGGGTATTCTTTTCATTAGCTTTTTTTTAGTCAGTGTAAATAATGCCATCATATACAGTCTACAGGTTGGAGACCCAGTGTCATAATTCACTTAGAGTCGAATGTCTGAGAACCAGGAGTAATCTGGTATGAGTTCAAGAGTTCTAAAGCCCAAGAACCTAGGAGATCCCCTGGCTGAGGGCAGGAAATAACAAATGTCACAGTCTGTTGATTGTGTGTGTGTGTGTGTGTGTGTGTGTGTGTGTGTGTGTGTGTGTGTGTGGTGTTTGAGAGAGAGACAGATGGAAAGAGGGGGGAGGGAGACAGGAAGGGAGAAAATGTGCCTTTCTTCCAACAGCCCTCAATGGAGTGAATGATGCTACATACTTTGGTGAGGACAGATATTTTTTACTTAGTCTACTGATTTAAATGTTAATCTCTTCCAAAAACACCCTGTCAGACAAACCCAGGTACAATGTTTTGCCAGCTCTCTGGGCTTCCCTGAGTCCAGTAAGGTTGAACACATAACAATAACAATCACAAAACATTACTTATCAAATCTTGTGAAGAGTGGCTAATTATATGCATTTGAGACTGTCTATTCATATATCATACAGAATATAAAAATACTGAATAGGGCCTTCTAAGTAGCTAGGAAAAGTATATAGTAAACTCAAAACATGTACAAAGAGGGAAGTTAGACTGTATCTGAATGAAACAAAAGGCAGAAATTAAAGAGACAATAGCAGATGCTAATAAAAGTCTTCATCCAAACACTTAACAAAATTTTTAGAAGATACATTAAAAAGTTAGAAATAAGAGAATCAAAGCTACAGCAGAATTTATTTTTATCTTAAGAGACTCTTTAAAACAACTAAATGGCAATAACATACAAAACTTGGATAAAATAGATATTTTAATAAAAGCACAAATTAACAGTAATGACAAAGGAAGAAAAAAATAACCAGGTTGCCAAAGTTCTTTAAAGAAATTTTAAAACAGTATGAACACTACAGAAAAATGCTTAAGGAAAAACCTGAAATGAGATATAACATGCTGCCTTTGATTTTTACCCAAATGGTGAAACTCTGGTTTCCTCCCACCTTAAGTGCATGGTGCTTGGTTGTTCCTTCACTAAAGTAAGTAAGTGGTTGTTGCTGCTTAGTCACTAAGTCATGTCCAGCTCTTTTGCGACCCCATGGACTGTAGCCCGCCAAGCTCCTCTGTCCACGGGGTTTCCAAGGCAAGAATACTGGAGTGGGTTGGCGTTTCCTTCCCCAAGGGATCTTCTCCACCCAGGGATTGAACCTTCATCTCCTGCATTGGCAGGTGGATTCTTTACTGCTGAATCCAGAGGGAAATTCAAAGAAATACAGAAGGAAAAACAGTTTTGAAGAAAAGGGCTGAAATTTAGTTTTGAAAGTAAATATGAACTTTGTTGGGGCCAAAAACAGACATCTATTCAAGTGTTTGGATTTATATATATGAACATAGCAATAAGATCAAAGCTAATGAAACACATTTTAAAGCACTTGAACAAAGTAAGTAGTGAACCTGAAAATACGACTGAGAAGATCATCCAGATAAAAAGGTAGAGAAGTGATAAAAACCAAGGATAGAATACCAAAGATCCCTGCATGATAGTAAAATTAAAATACAGCTTTAAGTGGGCTAAGAGAAGCAGCCAGCAATTATTATGTTATTAAGACATCTATAATCTTGAGAGTCCCTTGGACTGCAAGGAGATCCAACCAGTCCATTCTGAAGGAGATCAGCCCTGGAATTTCTTTGGAAGGAATGATGCTAAAGCTGAAACTCCAGTACTTTGGCCACCTCATGCGAAGAGTTGACTCATTGGAAAAGACTCTGGTGCTGGGAGGGATTGGGGGCAGGAGGAAAAGGGGATGACAGAGGATGAGATGGCTGGATGGCATCACTGACTCGATGGACGTGAGTCTGGGTGAACTCCGGGAGGTCGTGATGGACAGGGAGGCCTGGTGTGCTGTGATTCATGGGGTCGCAAATAGTCGGACACAACTGAGCAACTGAACTGAACTGAACTGAATATTCAGATACAAATATTAAAATGCCTAAGAATCCAACCTGTTTTCTATCGTCTTACTCCTTGGAAAACTTTTGAGATGCTGGCTTTGGGCTGAATTCCCATCATCTATGACTATGTGTTTCAAATTTCTGACCCTTCCATGTGCACAATTTACTGAAACTACTTTATAATATAGATCCACAGTCTGTTTTCATTTCTAGAATCATGAACACAAGGAAAGGCTGGTTGTTTGTGATTTTATGTGTTTACAATATGATGAAATGAAGATTATCTAATTGAATTATATGTTCATCTACTAGGAAAGGTCCTATGGTACTTGATTTCAAGTGTAAAATACAAAATTAATTGCTTACAATCCTAATTTAAGCTTGTTGTTGTTCAGTGTCTAAGTGTGTCTGACTCTTTGTAACTTCATGGACTGCAGCACACCAGGCCTCCCTGTCCCTTACTATCTCCTGGAGTTTGCCCAAGTTCATGTCCATTCAATCAGTGACAGGTCAATTTAAGTTTGAGCTAACCATTAATATATATTTTTTAAAGGATCTGTAAAATCACCTTTTCAACAAGCAAATTCTCCACTCAAACCTCATTTATAGCTTAGTGAAAGAATACAAATAATTTGATTACTGCAACAATTATTCTTTAAGAACTAACACATAATCCAATGTCCTGATGTCAACCCTACATGAGTTTATTTTGAACATTTCCCTAGGATATACAAATCATAGGAGAACGCATTTCTTTGAGTCTGCCAACCTGATGCAAATGGTACAATTTCTGACGTTTCACTATTCTTGTTCAGTTCAGTTCAGTTCAGTTGCTCAGTCATCTTCGATTCTTTGTGACCCCCTGAATTGTAGCACACCAGGCTTCCCTGTCCATCACCAACTCCCGGAGTCGACCCAAACCCATGTCCATTGAGTCAGTGATGCCATTCAACCATCTTATCCTCTGTTGTCCCCTTCTCCTCCTGCCCCCAATCTTTTCCAGCATCAGGGTCTTTTCAAATGAGTCAGCTCTTCGCATCAGGTGGCTAAAGTATTGGAGTTTCAGCTTCAACATCCGTCCTTCCAATGAACACCCAGGACTGATCTCCTTTAGGATGGACTGGTTGGATCTCCTTGTAGTCCAAGGGACTCTCAAGAGTCTTTTCCAACACTACAGTTCAAAAGCATCAATTCTTCAGCGCTCAGCCTTCTTCACAGTCCAACTTTCACATCCATACATGACCACTGGAAAAACCATAGCCTTGACTAGACGGACCTTTGTTGACCAAGTAATGTCTCTGCTTTTCAATATGCTGTCTAGGTTGGTCATAACTTTCCTTCCAAGGAATAAGCGTCTTTTAATTTCATGGCTGCAGTCACCATCTGCAGTGATTTTGGAACCCAGAAAAATAAAGTTTGACACTGTTTCCCCATCTATTTGCCTTAAAGTGATGGGACTGGATGCCATGATCTTAGTTTTCTGAATGTTGGGGGTTCCCTTATCAAGACTCAGTATTTTCTGAGTTGTTTGTTTGTTTGTTTGTTTGTTTTTTCAGGAAAAAGAGGTCAGAACTTTTGCTGAATGAAAATTCAATAATTCATTTTATCTGGAGATAACATTAAAGATGGTAGCCAATCAAATTAAGTTACTCAAAACATAAATTATTAGAATATAAAAAATAAAAGCCAACTAACAGGATCTAACAGCATAAAACAGTAGCTGGGTTAACACCAAAAGTTTCTTAATTTCTATTTATTAATAGTCTTTTTAACTTCACTCCCTTACTTCCTGACTCAAAGGGAGGTCGTACCTTCTTCCACCTGAGGCAAATGCTTTCTTTTGGATTTACATTTCCTGATCTGCAGCCTCTTCTGGAATATTCCTTCATTATTTATCTCCCATCATTTATCTCCCTTTTCTTCTTCAATACTAAGTCTTTACTTTTAGTGTCTATTACTATATATTAAAGCTTCTTCATCCTTTGTCCATTTCTAACCTCCATGCCAAACTTCTTAAAAAGCATTATTTATTTATTCTTGTCTTCCTCTCAATTCACCACAATCTATATTTTGCTCCTCGCCACCAAATGGAAATTGCTCTACGGTTGTCACTCACCCCTCATTTGTTACAGTCAGTTTTCTTTAGTCTCCAGTGGAATAATTTGTTTATAGAGAATTAAGAAAATCTTAATAGAAAAACAAAATGCATGACTCAAGTCATCAAGACAAGTACAAACTTGTTTGGGTTTAGACCAAAAAGGAAAAAGAGAACTCATCTTTGTAGCCCCAGAAAAATAAGAATAAAATCTACCCAAAGAGTTCTCTTTATTCCTCAAGTTGCTCGTCAATTCTAAGACTTACCAGGGTGCTAATGAGGTCCTTCTTAAACTACCCCTCTGTACTTGGCAGGTTTTGTGATGTCAAAGGTTTTGTTCCTATTTTTCAAACCATGCTTTAGTTGCTTTGGTGGGAGAGGGAGGGCTCCTCTTCCTCATCTGCCTACTTATTTAGAAATTGAACACCAGAGGACTGACTTCAATTTTTTTCTTACTCCATACCTATAGAATCTCATCCACCCATGTGACTTTAACCATCATTTAGTAATTGCATCTCCAAATTCTTAGACAGTTATTTGCCCTCCCCAAGTCCTGCAAGTCAATTTCTGAATACATACTGGATATATCTATCTAGACCTAAAATATCAATTTTAAACTCAGGATGGCTAAAGCTGAACTAATTATCTTGAACCATTTCTGATTCTATGCAATTTATCCTTATCCAGAGTGTCCTTTAGTCCTCCTGAAGAAAATACGTGTTGCATGTAGGTAATAGACAAACTAGATTACTGAGCATTTTTATAATTACCTTCTCACAGATCCCACAAAATTACTTTAAATAATTTTTTGTTTAGAGGAGGCTCTGTTGCTGCTAAGTCGCTTCAGTTGTGTCCGACTCTGTGCGACCCTATAGACTGCAGCCCACCAGGCTCCTGCGTTCCTGGGATTCTCCAGGCAAGAACACTGGAGTGGGTTGCCATTTCCTTCTTCAATGCATTAAAGTGAAAAGTGAAAATGAAGTCGCTCAGTCATGTGCGACTCTTCACGACCCCATGGACTGCAGCCTACCAGGCTCCTCCGTCCATGAGACTCTCCAGGCAAGAGTACTGGAGTGGGGTGCCATTGCCTCAGCAAGTTTAATTTCTTCCAAGTGGTGACTTGGTAAGCAAAGGAGCCAGGATTCAAAACCCAATCTGAAGCTTTTCCACTAGCCAGCACTGGCTCCATGGATACCGTATATTACCCAAAAGGTAGAAATCTCAGTGTATTCTGGGATCCTCTCTCTTTCATCTATTCCAGGCAGTCTCTTCAATTAGCATTGATTTTTACTCCTAAATATCTCTTAAATCACCCTAGCTACTGCTGCAGTTGAAGCCCTTCCCTCCTTTCTAAGGGCTTATGGCCATGGCTTTCTAATTAGCCTCCTGAGTCCAGCCTCTTGAAAAGCCAAAGCCATCCTTCCTATTGCAATCAGAACAATCAGTCTTGAAACACAAATTTATTTCAGACTCCTAAGTAAAGTACTCCAATGACTCCTAAAAGTGTAAACTTCTTCATACAACATTCTACATGGCTAAAATTTTACCATCCGACTCTATATAATCTCACCTTTGGCAAAATGCATTCCTAGGCCTTCCTCTTTACCTAGGGTCTGCCAAACATACTTGGTTTTTTCATACTCCTAGCCAATACTTGCTCAATTCTTTTCTTGATTGCCTGATAGTCTTCCCCAGCCTTCAAAACCAGCATCTGAAATCATCTCATAAAGTATTTTCTGAGATGGTCAGACAGCATTAATCACTCACAACCTTCAGGAGCCATTAAAACTCTTTTGCTTCCATAAAGCACTTTTCACAAAGGACAGCTATTATAGGTTTGCATGTCTCTTTCCTAGACGCGAAATCCCCAGGAACAGGGACTATGCTATCTTCATATACCCATGCTATCCCATATTCCCCATGCTATCTTCATATTCTTTACTCCTAACCATGTATCACAAAATTGCATCAGCTTAAATGCCCCTTAATTGAGGAATTTCATATAAGTATGAATCAATGTCTGATTCCAAGAGGTTAGAAATCATGTATACTTGTTCACAGAGATCATTGTTAATAAGTGGTACTAAAACTGAGTATTAGCTAGATTAAAATATAAATATATAAATTGATTAATGCTGTTATTTGAAACTGCATAAAACTGGCTTAAGACTCAACATTTAAAAAACTAAGATCATAGCATTGGGTCCCATCACTTCATGACAAACAGAAGGGGAAAATGTGGAAGCTCTGACAAATTTCCTCTTCTCGGGCTCTAAATACACTGTGGATAGTGACTGCAGCCATGAAGTTAGAAGACAATTGCTTCTTGGCAGAAAAGCCATGATAAACCTAGACAGTGTATTAAAAAGCAGAGACATTACTTTGCTGACAAAGGTCAGTACAGTCAAGGCTATAGTCTTTCCAGTAGTCATGTACGGATGTGAGAACTGGACCCTAAAGAAGGCAGAACACCAAAGAATTGATGCTTTTGAACTGTGGTCCTGTAGAAGACCCTTGAGAGTCCCTTAGACAGCAAGGAGATCAAACCACCAGTCAATCCTAAAGGAAATCTACCCTGAATACTCAATGGAAGGACTGATGCTGAAGCTGAAGATCCAAAACTTTGGCCACCTGATGTGAACAGCTGACTCATTGGAAAAGACCCTGATGCTGGGAAAGATTGAAGGCGGAAGGAGGAGGGCAACAGAGGATGAGATGGTTGGACAGTGTCACTAATTCAATGGACATGAATTTAGGCAAACTCTGGGACGTGGGGGAGAAGGCAATGGCAACCCACTCCGGTGTTCTTGCCTGGAGAATCCCAGGGACAGGGGAGCCTGGTGGGATGCCATCTATGGGGTCGCACAGAGTCGGACACGACAGAAGTGACTTAGCAGCAGCAGCTGGGAGGTGGTGAAGGACAGGGAAACCTGGTGTGCTACAGTCCATGGGGTTGTGAAGAGCCGGACATGACTTGATAACTAAACGACAACAACAAGGCACTAGATATTCTTAATGCTACCATATATACTTAGTCTGTTATATTGCCTGTGGAAGACTCAGTGCGTATCTTTAAAAGCCCTTGCAGCTTGATGGACAACACTGCCATAGAATACTGGCTACATGAACACTGTTTGGAGCTAATAAATTCCATGGAACCTAGGTCAAATTGGAGTAAGCAATTTGGCTAAGCAATTTGGGCTAAGCTCCCAAATCAAGTGCACAGGTTCCTAGCATGAAACTGAGCTCAAGGGCACCTATAGGAAGTTCACAGCAGTTCCATTTATACCTAAGGGCAGTTCAACGGGCTTTGTCCCACCAGCCTGTCTTAACTGCCGACTGGACCAGAAATCTGAAGAACTCTCAAACTTTCTAATAGTCTTCATGACTTTTGGTATTGATCTAAATTGGGAACTTATCTCAGAGATCAGGAGACTGCAGCATATTCCCCTGAGTTATCCTGATTATAGGGATAAGGTGGGCATTGGGTAAGGGGCAGTAAAGATATTAATATTTAATTACCTAATAATATTTAATTACCTAATAATATTAGTGTTAATGAACACAGAAGGTTCTGGAACATTACCCTGAGCATCTGCTTTTCCTAACTTCAACATGCATATTTTAATTTTTCAACTCACCTAAAAATAGGTTGCAGAAAGACTGAGTAAAACTATAGTAGTGAGAGTAAAGCCAGAGAATGGAAGTAAATTTCTGAGGAAAAGAATGACACCTTGCCCTCCACTTCATCTCAAGGAGCTTACATAACTTTAGGTTCTTGGGTTTGCATTCCCAGATTCAGCACTACTAAAATCACCAAGCAATATTACATCTGCTTGCACATCTTCCCCTTACAGAGAAAACAAATACAAATGACTTCCAATCACAGGGCAGCACTGGCAGGCAGGCACGTTTGTCAAGCATCACTTTGGACCATTATGGGCTTTCTGTGAGGCAGAGGTTTTCCTACCTAACGGGGCTTCATCATTCTGCCTGATGAGATAGCCCTTCATGATTTCTGCTGAAAGTACTAATAATCATGGGCTCTTCAGACTCAGAATTCATATTTTCTTTTCCATCCACACTCTCTTTATCTTACTAATAGTGTCAGAAAATGTTCAACAAGATTTTTCTAGTGAATAAAACACTTCCTGGTTTTATCTTTGGCACTTTGGAAATCTATGTGAATAATACTTTCAGGCCAATAGGGCATCATTTATTAAGTTGTTGTTTCTATACCTGATAACCTCAGTTATCAGTTCTGGGCTATGAAAACAGTCTAAAGAGAGTTCAAATAAAAGGTTGAAAAATATTAAACACAGAGTTTGTGATGCAGAGCTTATTAAGACATACTGAACCCTGTATAAAAACTGGCTGCATTTTCTTGAAAGAAAATGCAAGGGAAATTTACAGTCATTATCTCTGGGTAGTGTAGGTTACCAGTGATTATTATTTTCTCTCTCTCTCTCTCTCTTTTTTTTTTTTTTTGCTTGTTTGTGTTTCTGATTTTTCCACAATGAGCTTGCATCTTACTTATGTAGGGAGAAAGGCTATTTGACTTAAACTTGAGGGCAATAAGACTTCCAAAGCAAATATGGTTTAATACAATTTGTTACAAACTGTCCAATGAAATAATTTAATCCAGTACTTATTTGATGAAATAGATTTTACATAACAAAGTAGCCTGGGTTACTGCTTCATTAAATTTCTACCCATGGAAATGAAATTTGGTTTAACATTCTTTTTCTTATCCTATAATTCTAGTATATTTTGTCTCAAAAGCTTAATGGGGCAAAATCCTTCCAATGACTGTATGTAATGTACTCAATACCATGTGGGAGACTTAAAAGGAGATGGAGTGCAGTGACATTTTAAAAAATAAAAATGGTATTAAAATTATTATTACTAAAGCAACAACCTATTTATCACTGATGTGCGTGCTTAGTCACTCAGTCACGTCTGACTCTTTGCAACTCTGTGGAATGCAGCCCACCAGGTTTCTCTGTTTTTTCAAGAGGGAATACTAGACTGGGTTGCCATTTACTCCTACAGAGGATCTTTCCAACCCATGGGTTGAATCCGCATCACCTGTATGTCCTGCACTGCAGGGGGATTCTTTACCTGCTGAGCCATAAGGGAGGCCCTTATGTTGATAATAAGGCTACAAAAAGTTGAAGTCATGTTTTTAATTCTAAGCTATGAGCCAGCTCAGGCATTACTCACTACTCATCTGCTCACACTAAGGTCAGTAAGGACCTGCTTCTCTTTTATTTGCCACCTACTCTTACGATCTTGTCATTAGATTCTCACTTTTGTAACCTGATCCCATTTATGATAAGGTAATTCCCATGTGTTTTCCTCTTTGTTTTAGACAGCACTGTCTAATAGAAATAGAATGTAAATAAGTGAATATCAGCATTTTAGGAATCAGTGAACTAAAATGGATGGGAATGGGTAAATTTAATACAGATGACCAATATATCTACAACCGTGGACAAGAATCCCTTAGAAGAAATGGAGTAGCCCTCATAGTCAACAAAAGAGCCTGAAATGCAGTACTAGGATGCAGTCTCAAAAATGACATAATGATCTCAGTTCATTTCCAAGACAAACCATTCAGCATCACAATAATCCACATCTATGCCCCAACCACTAATGTGGAAGAAGCTGAAATCTACTGGTTCTATGAAGACCTACAACACCTTATAGAACTAACACCAGAAAAATATGTCCTTTTCATTACAGGGGACTGGAAAAATAATTTTTAAAAAAAGGCAAGAGACACCTGGAGTAACAGGCAAGTTTGGCCTTGGAGCACAAAATGAAGCAGGGCAAAGGCTAACAGTTTTGCCAAGAGAATGCACTGATCATAGCAAAAAAAAACCCTCTTCCAACAACACAAGAGACAACTCTACACATGGACATCACCAGATGGTCAATACTGAAAACAGATCAATTATATTCTTTGTAGTCAAGGATAGAGAAGCTCTATACAGTCAGCAAAAACAAGACCGGGAGCTGACTGTGGCTCAGATCATGAACTGCTTATTGCAAAATTCAGACAAATTGAAGAAAATAGGGAAGAGCAGTAGACCATTCAGGTATGCCCCCAAATCAAATCCCTTATGATTATACAGCAGAAGTGACAAATAGATTCAAGGGATTAGATCTGATGGACACAGTGCCTGAAGAACTGCGGATGGAGGTTCATAACACTGTACAGGAGGCAGTGATCAAAACCATCCCCAAGAAGAAGAAATGCAAAAAGACAAAATGGTGGTCTGAGGAGGCCTTACAAATAGCTGAGAAGAGAAGAGAAGTGAAAAGCAAAGGAGAAAAAGAAAGATAAACCCATCTGAATGCAGAGTTCCAGAGAATAGCAAGGAGAGATAAGAAAGCCTGCTTATGTGAACAATGCAAAGAAATAGAGGAAAAAGATAGAATGGGAAAGATTAGAGATTCTCGCCAAGAGAATCAGAGATAGCAAGAGAACATTTCATGCGATGAGGGGCACAGTAAAGGACAGAAATGGTATGGACCTAACAGAAGCAGAAGAACTTTAAAAAAGGTGGCAAGAATACACAGAAGAACTTACAAAAAAGGACTTAATGACCTGGATAACCACAATGGTGTGGGGTCACTCACCAAGAACCAGACATTCTGGAGTGTGAAGTCAAGTTGGCCTTAGGAAATATTACTGCAAACAAAGCTTGTGAAGGTGATAGAATTCCAGCTGAGCTATTTCAAATCCTAACAGATGATGCTGTTAAAGTGCTGCATTCAATATGCCAGCAAATTTGGAAAGCTCAGCAATGGCCACAGGACTAGAAAAGGTCAGCTTTCACTCCAATTCCAAATAAGGATAATGCCAAAGAATGTTCAAACTACCATACAATTGTGCAGGACATGAACTGGAAATTCCAGATATACAAGCTGGATTTAGAAAAGGCAGAGGAACCAGAAATCAAATTGTCAACATTTGTTGGATCATAGAAAAAGCAAGAGAATGCCAGAAAAAAAATACTTACTTCTGCTTCACTAACTACACTAAAGCCTTTAATTGTGTGGACCACAAAAACTGTGGAAAAGTCTTAAAGAGATGGGAATACCAGACCACCTTACCTGACTCCTGAGAAACCTGTATGCAGGTCAAAAAGCAACAGCTAGAATCAGGTATGGAAAAATGGACTGGTTTAAAATTGGGAAAGGAATATGTTAAGGCTGTATATTGTCACCCTGCTTATTTAATTTATTTGGAGAGTACATCATGCAAAATTCCAGGCTGGATGAAGCACAAGCTGGAATCAAGAGTGCCAGGAGAAATATCAACAAACTTGGATATGCAGATGATACCACCCTAAAGGCAGAAAGTGAAGAAGAACTAAAGAGCTTCTTGATGAAGGTAAAAGAAGAGAGTTACAAAGCTGAATTAAAACTCAACATTCAAAAAACTAAGATCATGGCATATTGTTCCATCATTCCATGGCAAATAGATGTGGCAAAAAGGGCAACAGTAGCAGACTTTATTTTCTTGGGCTCCAAAATCACTGAGGATGGTGACTGCAGCCATGAAATTAAAAGGCGCTTGCTCCTTAGAAGAAAAGTTACGACAAACCTAGGCTGAGTATTAAAAAGCCGAGACCTCACTTTGCCGACAAAGCTCCGTACAGTCAAAGCTATGATTCTTCCAGTAGTCATGTATGGATGTGAGAACTGTACCCTAAAGAAGGCTGAGTGCCAAAGAATTGATGCTTTCAAACTGTGGTGCTGGAGAAGACTCTTGAGAGTCTCTTGGGCAGCAAGGAGATCAAACCAATCAATCCTAAAGGAAATCAACCTTGAATATTCATTGGAAGGACTGATGTTGAAACTGAAGCTCCAATACTTTGGCCACCTGATGCAAAGAGCCGATTCACTGGAAAAGACCCTGATGCTGGGAAAGATTGAAGGCAAGAGGAGAAGGGGACAACAGAGGATGAGATGGTTGGATGACATCACCGATTTGATGGAAATGAGTTTAAGCAAACTCTAGGAGATAGTGACAGACAGGGAAGCTGGCATACTGCAGTCCATGGGTTCGCAAAGACAGACACAATTTAGTGACTGAACAACAATACATAATTTTAAACTTTATACTAGCCACATTAAGAAAAAGTTTTAAAACAGATGAAATTAATTTATGTACTCTAACTCAAATATCCAAACTGATATCATTTCAATGTATAAGCTATATATATATATAAAATTAAATACTGAGCTATTTTAATTATTCTTTTAGGTACTAAGTACTCAAAATTTGTCTGGTATTGAATACTTTATACCTTCAGTACATCTCAAATTGAAAGTTTTTAATTGGAGATACGTGATCTGCATTTATATATCATAAAGTGTACAGTTGAAAAAGAAGACCCAAAATTGTTCCAAGCATGCTTAAAACTTTTCCAATCACATAATCCAGTGTCAGCTTTTAAATTTATCATAAAGTTGAAGATGAGTAAAAGTCTCATTCTCAGTCACATTGGCTATATTCCAAGTGTTAACCAGTCCACACACAGCAAGTGGCAACCATATTGGTGAGCACAGGTTTAGCTTCCACTAATTGTTTCTGCTTAAGGCTTTCAAAAATTGAACTTTTTTCCAGAACTTTGAAGATCAAACCTCATATCTGACCCATACCGAAAGCCCAATGGTGGCCCTTAGAGACACCCTTCACAGGAGACCTTTTTAGGCAACAGGCACCCCCCACATACACACCTATAGAGGAGAGACACTTCAGAACACATTCCCATCTAATGGTGACTCCTGGCATGTGAGAGCTCCCTGCTCAGGGAATAAGTATTGCATTCTGAATTTGGAGATAATTTTTAGAAAAGACATAGTATTTTAAAAATACAAATGAAGGGCTAATCTTGGAAAATGCAAATGAAAGCGTAAATGACTTACTTCAGAATACACATAAATTATTTCAGGCAATACAGATTTATTAAAAAGAAGATTGATTTATTAACTTATTAACTCAAAGGTAGACTGTTGTAGTAACCTGAAGCAATAAATCCTGAGAGTCACTTATTGTGTTGCTCTAGCTTATGACTGCATTTGGGGCTTTCTCCCCTCTTATGGATCCTATTTGTTGACAAATATATGCCTTAAAAGAAAAGAAGGAGGTGGTTTATATGGCCTTTTTGTGGAAGGAGTACTGTTTTGTCTTATTGCAAGGTGAATAGAAGAGCTTGGGCAAAGATTCTTGTGCAATTTTGCATAAGTCAATTATAATGTAATTGATGTCAATTAAAAGCCTTTAGTGAGAAAATAAATTTTCCAGAAACTTTCAGATTACCAAGAGGAAGAGCTTCCTCTGTAATTACATCTATATTAATATGGTTGCAGAAAGTACAGGTAGGATCTACTCCACGGATAAGAAATGGGTAACAAAATGGGTATTTTGACATTTTATCTTGTGCAATATTATCTTCCACACATACATAATTGTAGTCTATTTTTCTGGTGCCTTTTTCTAATGCATAATGTATTTTGAATTACATGGTTTATGTACAACCATATACACACGACTTAAAACAACTAATTTTATGCTCAGAATGTGACCCAATTTAATATAGTTCTGAAGAGGTCAAAATTCCTTGTTTAGAATTTTATTTTCTTTATCAGTGGTTTACTTCATGGGTTCCCTAAAACATCACCGTCCAACAGATAAACAATGCAAACCATAAACAGAATTTAAAATTTTCGTATCTCCATATGAGAAAAGTAAAAAAAGGCATAATTCATATATTTTTATTAAACCTGAAATATCCCAATGAGATATTGTACCGTCTTTTATTTTTTTATTTAAGGCATTGCATCTGGTGTGTTTTTGGTACTTAGAGTCTCTATCGATTCAGACTAGCCACAATTTCAAGTACTCAATAGCCACATATGGCTAGTGGCTGCCATTATTGAACAGTACCAGCAAAGATAATATTCACAGTGAAATTTTGGTATAAGTTACTGAATATATGTTACCCTGTCCGGCAAGATGGAAACCCAAGACCTAGCCAAAATTATGTTTAATAATCAGTTAAATGTTTAATTTTCATATTTATTAAAACAAAATTCACAGAAATCTGTTATGATCTTCTGTAAAAAGTATTACTTCACCTACAGAATACAGCACTTTTATTTTTTTCCTATTTGTGCTGTTGGCAAATTTTCAGGCTAGGTTCAGCACAGACGGTTAAAAATCCTTGATTACAGTTTAAACTAGTCTCAAAATTAGTTCACATAATTACCTGTCAGTGGAATCTGTCACTGGTTTTTCCTTTTTCAAAATATTTTTTTAATCTAACATCTTCAGAGTTTCTTTAGAAAACTGAATGAAATATTAGAATGACTCAGTCTGAGTGAAAAAAGTTAATTTCTATCTCACCCTTTCATTCAAATGTATGATTTATTTTACAGTGTTGAAAAATCTGTAGCATTAATCTCTGTGACTTAAAGAATTACAGTACAGCTCAGTAAGATACTAGGAAAACTGCAGACATATTTACAAAAAGAAATATCCACAAGCTATTACACTGTCATACACTGGTGCACTTGTCTGCCTACGTGATATTTTTCTCCATGTTCAATGGTGCATATCAAGTTAACAACCAAAATTTATTATCTAATGTATTGTGTGATTAATAGGATAGCTCATATTTTAATCAGCCACAGATTTCTTCTCAATGAGGTCTACTTGCCTTAAGCACAATATATTCATTCAGTCTTAACTTTTTACAGTAGGTTTTATTCTACTTTCCTTTCTATTTGTTTTTAACAAAAAATTTCATGTGGATGCTTCTAACAGACTTAATAAATCATTTTGTGATACCATTGTATTTTTAAAAACCTATTTGTTTGACTCTGCAAGAGTGCTCTGTATTTAGTTATTTTAAATACAATAACTATATAGTCTATTGATCACCTCCCACTAAGTCAGCAGTATCTCCCTTTGTATCCCCTGCTTGACTATAAGCTACTTAAGAAAAGTGATATCATATCAATTTTCCTATTTTACAAAAATAGTATCTTACCTGTAATAGATGCTTCATAAAACATGTGGACTTTATGAATCATTATAAAGCTGTAACCTCAGTATTAGTCTAACAAATGACTTAACCAGTCCAAAACAAAACATGGAGTCATAATAGCTATATTAGCCATTATATATTATACTATAATAGGAATATTCAACAGTTGCTCTGTTCTAGGCACTATATACATTAGTTGTGATGTTTTAATTATCCTATAGGTAAAGGATCTGCCTGAGATGCAGAAAACTCAGTAGATGCTGTGGGGTTTGATCGCTGGGTGGGGAAGATGCCCTGGAGGAGAGCATGGCAACCCACTCCATATTCTTGCCTTGGAGAATCCTATGGACAGAGAAGCCTGGCGGGCTACAGTCCATAGGGTTGCAGAGTTGGACATGACTGAAATGATGAGAAAGCAAGCACACAGTCCTTAAAGTTATGACCAACCTAGATAGCATATTGAAAAGCAGAGACATTACTTTGCCAACAAAGGTCTGTCTAGTCAAGGCTATGGTTTTTCCAGTGGTCATGTATGGATGTGAGAGTTGGACTGTAAAGAAAGCTGAACACTGAAGAATTGATGCTTTTGAACTGTGGTGTTGGAGAAGACTCTTGAGAGTCCCTTGGACTGCAAGGAGATCCAACCAAACCATTCTAAAGGAGATCAGTCCTGGGTGTTCATTGGAAGGAATGATGCTGAAGCTGAAACTCCAATACTTTGGTCACTTCATGCGAAGAGTTGACTGATTGGAAAAGACTCTGATGCTGGGAGGGATTGGGGGCAGGAGGAAAAGGGGATGACAGAGGATGAGATGGCTAGATGGCATCACTGACTTGATGAACGTGAGTCTGGGTGAACTCCGGGAGTTGGTGATGGACAGGGAGGCCTGGTGTGCTGCAATTCTTGGGGTCACAAAGAGTCAGACACGACTGAGCGACTGAACTGAACTGAACTGATAAGGATAATTATCATACAAGGATAATTAAATACTAATATGAAGTATATACTATGAATAGCCCCGTTGCAAACCAGTAAAATTGAGGTTCTAAAAGAAAAGGGTACTTGTCTTAGAGCAGAGTGACTGAGTCAGGGTTTGGATATACACTGCCTGATGGCAAAATTCGAGTTTTTAACCACTGACATGGCCTCTAGAGGCCTCTGGTTCTGAGAATCTTAGATGACAACACCTTTAAACAATGGAGTTCCTATACCAGGGATGATTTCCACTGAATGATACACATTTAGATACAATAGGCAAATACAAAACAAATATATCATTCCTAAGTATAAGAATATTGAGACCAACTTACTGAATAGCTGTAATCCTTTGTTACTTTTTTTATTTATTAACTTTTTCATTATTTTTCTGAGTAAGCTTTATGTACCTACCATGTAACATCCTAATTCTCTTTGAGGTTTTGATTCATTTTTTTTCTCCTAGATTCTGACATATTTATGTTCAACTGAAAGACTTTCTGATCTTAAGAATATGTTCAAGTATGTTGGTTTATATCTATACTCAAATTTAGAGTGACCACTGCATATTTTTAAACTTGACTAAATACTTGAATTTTCTCACTGACCAGAAGCTATTAAGAGTTTATTTGATTAGAGGTACCTGCTTCATTTTTGTTCTGGGTTGAAAGATCACTTACTATCAACCCGCTATGACATCTGTTAAAATATGTTTCTTAGGGAAATAAAATTTTTAAAAAGGTAAGAGTACACAAATACACAGAAAGTAATTCTCCAATATTTTCATCTTAACATATATCTCAAACTTGTTTCCTTGAGAAACTGCAAAATGTCCTTTTCTTACAACTGCATTTTTAGTTTTATATGTGTGTGTGTATAAACTAAATATATTTTATATGTTTGCTATGCAATAATAGTATAAACAAATAAATATGCCCACACTACAAAGCTACTTAAGAACATAGGTTAAAAGTTAAGGATAGACACTAGGCCAAAATGGCAGAGTATGAAGATCCTGAGCTCACCTCCTTCCGTGGGCACACCAAAATTACAATTATTTACAGAGACACTATTGATGAGATAGACTGGAAAATGAGCAGAGAGATTTTCTACAACTAAATATATAAAGAAAAATCAGTAATGAAATGGGTAGGAGGGGTAGAATCAAGGTACAGTCAAGACCCCATACATTCAGGGTGACCCATAAACAAGAAGATAATTATAATTAAGGAGGTTTACCCCAAGGAGCAATGGGTCCAAGCCCCATCTTGGGCTCCCCAGCCCACCTATCTCACATTGGAAAGAAGAACCCCCAAGCATCTGGCTTTGAAGGCCAGTGGGGCTTACTTTCCAGAGAGCCAGAGTACTGTGGGAAATGGATACTCCACTTTTACAGGGCATACACAAAACAGTACATGCTCCAGGACCCAGGGCAGAAGCAATAATTTGAAAGACCCTGGGTCAGATCCATTTGCTGATTTTTGAATGCTTCCTGAAGAAGCAGGAGGCTACAGGAGATCACCCTGGGACATAGACACTAATGACAGCCACCCGGGGAGCTTGTTGTACCATGGCCACTGGTGCTGGAAGAGCCACTTTGAAGTACTCCATCTAGTTCATCACCACTGGGACTCACCTCCAACTACCAGCCTGTAGGCAGAAGCACCAGGACACCTACCTGCCTGTGAGTACAAGCACCAGGACCCACCCAGCAACTAGCCAGAGGGGGACAGAACCCCAGCCACCAGCAAGCAGGCTGCCTTAAGACCCTCTGAGACCACAGCCATCTCAGGATACATCCCAGTCTGGTGGGCCCAGGTCCAGGCCCCCCACACCAGCATACCACTCTAGCCCCAAGCCCCAGGACCTTGCAGCCAGAGACTCTGGGATTCAATTCTGCCCACTGGTGACAGGAATCAGTCCCCAAACCCCTGGACTCCAGTCCTGCCCACCAGAATGCAGATGCATGAACTTTGGGATCCAGCTCCACAGACAAGAGGACCAGCCCCAGCCCTGGGAATAGCCTCACACATGAGTGGGCAGGTACTATCCCCAAGAACCCTTAGGCCATGGCTCTACTGATCACAGATGGACACCAGCCCCAAGATCACTGCAGCCCCACACCTGTCATAGAAGAACCCAGCCCCACTCACGAACAGTCCAATACCAGCTCTTAGACCCAGGGTCCCTACAGTCATAGATCCCAGGACCTGGCTGTGTCTGCCAGTGGGTAGGCCCAGCTCTAGAATCCCCTGGGCCCCAACCCTGTCCTCCAGCAGGCAGACACAGCTCTGGAACAACTTGGGCCTCAAAGCCAGCAACCTCAGGACCTATTCCCATTCACCAGAGGCCAAATTCCGATCAAAGACCCCTTGGACCCTTCACCACACTGGGATCCAATCTCATTCACCACTGGGCCAACATGAGCTTTGGCACACATCAGAACCCACAGCCAGTTATGTCAGAAACTGACCCTTACCCATGAGCAGACCAACACCAGATCCAAAAACTTCAGCCACATAACTGCCCAGCAACTGCATACAGCTTTGCCCACGGTTGGTGATCACTAGCCTTGGGATTCCCCCCAGGATTCCACAACCAGCCAGCCTGTGACACAGTGCCAACCACCAACCAGTGGCAGGCACCTCCACACAAGGCAGGGCCTGGCAACCAACCAGACCAGGGGTCAGCCACACCTCAAAGACTGCACATAGTGGTCAACTAGCCACAAGAGAAGGACCCACACAGCCCACAGAGGAGGCACCCTGAGAGCAAACAACTCCAGTAACCACAGGGGAGTGTACGGCTGGGACACAGAGGACATCTTCTGCAAAAGGACACTTTTCCAAGGTTGGGAAACAAACAATCTATTAGAACACAGAAATTAAAACAGCAAAGTAGGCAAAATGGAGCACAGGACATGTTCCAAATAAAGGAACAAGATCAAACCCCAGAAGAACTATCTTTTTAATCTGCTGAATTCTTATACAATAGAACCAATCCCATTTACCATTGCACAAAAAAGAATAAGATATCTAGGAATAAATCTACCTAAAGAGGTAAAAGACAAGTATTGAAGATGACATAAACAGATGGAAAAATATACCATGTTCATGGATCTAAAACATTAATGTTACTAATATTACCCAAAGTAATCTGTAGATTCAATACAATCCTTAGAAAATATATATGGTGTTTTTCACAGAATTAGAAAAATAATTCTAAAATTTGTATGGAAATATAAAAGACCCTGAACAGCCAAAACAATCTTGTATAAGAAGAATAAAGCTGATGGAATCATGCTCCCTGACTTCAGACTATACTACAAAAGTTCAGCAATCAAAACAGAATAGAACTGGCGCAAAATAACACACAGATCAACAGAACAGAAAAGAGAACCCAGAGAGAAACTCATAAACTTACCAGAAGTTCAGTCAGTTCACTCACTCAGTCATGCCTGACTCTTTGTGACCCCATGGACGGCAGCATGCCAGGCCTCCCTGTCCATCACCAACTCTTGGAGTTTACCCAAATTCATATCCATCAAGTCAGTGATGACATCCAACCATCTCATCCTCTCTCGTGCCCTTCTCCTCCTGCCTTCAATCTTTCCCAGAATCAGGGACTTTTCAAATGAGTCAGTCCTTCGCATCAGGTAGCCAAAGTATTGGAGTTTCAGCTTCAACATCAGTCCTTTCAATGAACACTCAGGACTGATCTCCTTTAAGATGGATTGGTTAGATCTCCTTGCAGTCCAAGGGATTCTCAAGAGTCTTCAGCACCACAGTTCAAAAGCATCAATTCTTCAGCACTCAGCTTTCTTCACAGTCCAACTCTCACCTCCATCCATGACTACTTGAAAAACCATAGCCTTGACTAGATGGACCTTTGTTGACAAAATAATGTCTTTGCTTTTTAACAGGCTGTCTAGGTTGGTCATAACTTTTCTTCCAAGGAGCAAGCATCTTTTAATTTCACGGCTGTAGTCACCATCTGCAGTGATTTTGGAGCCCAAAAAAATAAAGTCAGCCACTGTTTCCACTCTTTCCCCATCTATTTCCCATGAAGTGATGGGACCAGATGCCATAAACTTGGTTTTCTGAATGTTGAGCTTTAAGCCAAATTTTTCATTCTCCTCTTTCACTTTCATCAACAGGCTCTTTAGTTCTTCTTCACTTTCTGCCATAAGGGTGGTGTCATCTGCATATCTCAGGTTATTGAAATTTCTCCCAGCAATCTTGATTCCAGCTTGTGCTTCTTCCAGTCCAGCATTTCTCATGATGTACTCTACATAGAAGTTAAATAAGCAGGGTGACAGTATACAGCCTTGATGGACTCCTTTTCCTATTTGGAACCAGTCTGTTGTTCCATGCCCAATTCTAACTGTTGCTTCCTGACCTGCATACAGGTTTCTCAAGAGGCAGGTCAGGTGGCTTGGTATTTCCATCTCTTTCAGAATTTTCCACAGTTTATTGTGATCCACACAGTCAAAGGCTTTGGCATAGTCAATAAAGCAAAAATAGATGTTTTTCTGGAACTCTCTTGCTTTTTCGATGATCCAGTGGATGTTGGCAATTTGATCTCTGGTTCCTCTGCCTTTTCTAAAACCAGCTTGAACATCTGGAAGTTCACGGTTCACGTATTGCTGAAGCCTGGAGAATTTTGAGCATTACTTTACTAGCATGTGAGTTAGTATGATAAGTTAACCTCCAACAAAAAAAAATAAGAATAGATGATTGAGCAAAGATAGTCTCTTCAATAAGTGGTGCTGGGAAAACTGGACAGTTACCTGAAAAAAAAATTAAATTAGAACATTTCCCACACAATTAAAAAAATGCTGGACTAGATTAAGGACCTACATGTAAGAATGGATAGTACAAAACACCTAGAGAAAAATATAGGCAGAATACTCTTTGCCTAAGTCAAAGCAACATTGTTTTTGGATCTGTCTCCTAAAGAAAAGAAAATAAAAGGAAAAATAAACAAATGGAACTTACCTAAACTGAAAAGCTTTTGCACACCCAAGGAAATCATGAAAATGAAAAGATGGTCTACTAAATGGTAGAAATACTGGCAAATGATATTAACAATAATCTAAAATGTATTTAAAAAAAGCTCATAAAAATCAAAAACAAACAGTTCAATTAAAAATGGGCAGAACCTGAATTAATATTTTCCATAGAGAAATGGAAATGGCCAACAGGCACAGAAAAAGATGCTCAACACTGCTAATCACAAGGGAAATGCAAATCAAAATCACAATGAAATTTCACCTCACACCTGTCAGAATGGCTATAATCAAAAGATCACAAATAATAAATGTTTGCAATGATACGGAGAAAAAGGAACCCATGTATACTGTGGGGATGTAAAGTGGTGAAGCCACTATGAAAAACAGTATGGAGTTTCCTCAAAAACTAAAAATAGAACTACCACAGCTACATGATCCAGTAATTCCATTTCTGGCTACATATCTAAAGGATATGAAACCACTCAAAAAGATACATACATCCCAGTGTTCACAGCAAAATAAGATTTACAAAAGCCAAAATATGAAAGCAACCTAACTCAGACATAAAAAGAATAAAATTTGGCCATTTGAAATAACATAGATGGAACTGGACAGTACTAAGTGGAATTAAATCAGAGAATGACAAATATGGTATATTATCACTTATATGTGGAATCTAAAATATAAAACGAATATATAGAACTGAACAAAGGTCACAGATACAGAAAACAAATTAGTGGTTTCAAGTGGAGAAATGGAAGGGAGGAGAAGCAAGATAGGAGTAAGAGAGGGAATATTAGGGTAGGGGATTAAAAGGTAAAAACTGCTATGTACTATGGGCTTCTTTTGGTCTCAGCTGTTAAAGAATCTGCCTGCAATGCTGGAGCCATGGGTTCAATCCCTGGGTTGGGAAGATCCCCTGGAGAAGAGAAAGGTTGCTACTTCAGCAGTACACGAACCGGGAACCTGCAGATGTATAAGCGTGGTTTTAGAAAAGTCCAAGGAACCAGAGATCAAATTGCCAACATTCGTTGGATCATAGAGAAAGCAGGGAATTCCAGAAAAACATCTACTTCTAATTAATTGACCATGCTAAATATTTGACTGTGTGGATCACATTAAACTATGGAAAATTCTTAGAGAGATGAGAGTACCAGACCACCTTATCTGTCTCCTGAGAATCCTGTATGCAGATCAAGAAGCGAAGTTAGGACCAGACATGGAACAATGGAATGGTTCAAAACTGGGAGAGGAGTACAACAAAGCTGGATATTGTCACCCCATTTATTTAACTTATACGCAGAGTACATCATGTGAAATGCCAGGCTGGATGAATCACAAGCTAGAATCAAGATTGTCAGGAGAAATATCAACATTCTCAGATATGCAGATGACATCACTCTAATAGCAGAAAGCAAAGAGGAACAGAACAGCCTCTTGATGAAGGGTAAAAGAAGAGAGTGAAAAATCTGGCTTGAAACTGAACATTCAAAAACCTAAGATCATGGCAACTGCTTGGCAAATAGTAGGGGAAAAAGTGGAAACAGGGGCTGCTTTATTTTCTTGGGCTGCAAAATCACTGCAGATGGTGACTGCAGTCATGAAATTAAAAGACGCTTACTCCTTGGAAGAAAAGCTATGACAAACCTAGACGGAATATTAAAAAACAGAGACGTCACTTTGCTGACAAAGGTCCATATAGTCAAAAATATGGTTTTTCCACTAGTCATATACGGATGTGAGAGGACCATAAAGAACACTGAGTGTAGAAGAATTGATGCTTTTGAATTGTGGCTTTGGAGAAGACTCTTGAAAGTCCCTTGGACAGCCAGGAGATCAAACTAGTCAATCCTAAAGGAAATCAACCCTGAATATTCTTTGGAACAACCAATGCTGAAGCTCCAATACTCTGGCCACCTGATGAGAAGAGCCAGCTCACTGGAAAAGACCCTGATGCTGAGAAAGACTGAAGGCAAAAAGATAAGGGGGTGGTAGAGGAAGAGATAGTTAGATAACATCACTGACTCAATGGACGTGAATGTGAACAAACTCCAGGTGACAGCAGAGGACAGAGGAGTCTGGCGTGCTACAATCCGTGGGGTCGCATAGAGTGGGACACTCCTTAGTGACTGAGCAAGGACAACTATGTATAAAGTCAATAAGCTGCAAGGACACATCATACAGTATAAGGAATGTGGCCAATATTTCATAATAACTTTAAATGGAGTATAATCTATAAAAATTTTGAATTACTAAGTGCAGTTCTAAACTGAATAATGCACTTGAATTCTGGAATCAAAGAGGTTTTCAAGTACTTTGAGTTCCTTTCTTTAATGTAGATGGAAAACTGGGTATGGAACATATTTTCAGCTTTGTGACTTAATCTGCCTCCACAAACTGAATGGACAAATGGTTTTAACCAAAGAAGTATTTCCAAGTGAGCATAAAACAGATTGTCTGCCAAAGTTCAAATTTCTTTCAAATGGGGCTTTTAGATTAATTATTACCCACACTCTTGATTGACTAGGCCTGCAAAAAAATAAAGAAAAGAAAAATATGTGTGATTTACTTTTCTGATTAGAAAACTCTGAAATCTCCCTTTTAGTAACGATGTCTTCAGTATGCAAGTAAGATGAGATGGAGGCTCAAAGGTCCAGAGGAAAAGCACAAATTTTTCCTGAGAAGAATTATTTTTACCCAAAATGCCATCTTGTCATCCTCTGCAGCCGTTCAGTCAGGCTCATAAGTTAGTTCAGCTGCACATGCGGCTCATTCCTTATCTAATGGAAAATGATCTTAGTCTGACTGCACTGCTCAGCAGTTGAGAAGCTCTAATTGTTTCCTGTGCAGTCAAAGTTTCGTGTTTTTAAAATGTCTACTCGTTTTTCTTTCCCACTGTATACCCCTTTAATTAAACATCGTCAGCAACTTCAGCATTGAGATATAAAGAATTCTTGGGAGAAACAGATTCCATATGTACTCATTTCAGTCATCTTCTGGGCAGTTTTTCTGCTCCAGTGACCCTCTTTTATTATACTGCCGCTTGGAATAGCCACCACTTTTATTATACTGTCAGTTGGAAGAGCAGCACTACAGTATTCTTGGCTAGCTGTCTTACGTACACGGTCCTGAATCTCCACCAAATATCTGTGCCAAGAATTTAGTGTGACTTTACTTGTACAAGTGAGAACAAAGGCTCATACTGTTTGACTAGCTAAAAATCATGATGCTCGTGAGTGAAAGATCTAAGGTAAATGTCCCTTTAAATATTAACAGACACATCTATTAACCCTTTTATAATCAGAGACCGACAAGGAATTGACTATTCTAGATTTTACATATACTTCCTTGTTTTAGACTGAGCCCCTCCACTGGATTGTTGGGATGTAACGCTGTTTGAAATATATTCCAGCATCACTCTGCAACTGATGACTTTAAACAGATATCTCAGAAACATAAAACCAACTTCCAAGTAGTCTATGCGACCCAACCTCCATGCCAGAGGATACAATGACACACACATAATTTGCCCCATTTCCTAAAGGTGAGATTAATTTGATAGAAACAAACAAAAAATAATCCTGAAGGGGAAAAAAATCACCACCACCACAACAAACCAACCCACTTAATCTGAATTCAGAGGTTCTGGCTAGTTCAAACAATGAATAAAGAAAATGGGAAGAATACAATTTGCAGCAATCTTGCAAAAGAGAACAACAACAAAAAAACCCCTTACTTTACAAATAGCTCTGGCTTCATATCTAACCAAGCAAGCAGCTAGGCAGAGGCAGATAATAATGTGATTACTCTGGTAATGATATGCATTAGATACATTATGGGAAACAATAGTGCTCCCTACTGAATGCAGTCAATCCAGTTATTGATTTTTCTTAATGTTAAAAGCGCTACTCTAAAACTGAAAAGAGATATCCTTTATTTATTCTCTTTCCCTTTCAGTTTCCAAGTCCATAGATCCTTTGATGCGAAGTAGTATACCAAGATAATGGAGTAATGTATATCTAATCTGACACCTACTGGGCCAGGCTAATGTTTCAGATAAAAACTGCTAGGATACTGCTGCTCATGAAAAAAGCAATCCATGATAGGAAAAAATCTGAACTTCCTTTTCATTTTTCTTTAGGTTTGTTTTCTAAATCATCCTTGGAAATCAAGCATACTTTTTTCTTTCAAATCATAATGGTAATAATACTGATTAGTCCACAGATCAGGTAAAGCTCACAGGTCTACATTAAAATGCTCTCTCCAGTATAAGTTTCATCTATTTAAGCTTTCAATACATTATCATTGTATAGTAAACAGGGACATATGTACCTGGACACACTACCCTTTTAAGCCTCTACCACTACAGTTTAAATCACTTGCTTCTACAAACATAATACACACAGACATACTCATCTCCTACCTTGCCCTCTTCTTAATGCTTCCTCTTAAATTAATATTCAGTATCCATAGGGTTGCAAAGTATCCACAGTTGCAAAGTCAGACACAACTGAAGTAACTCAGCACAGCACACACACACACACACATACCTGTAGCTAAGCATGTCTAATAAACATGAGAACAAATATTTCAATAAATAGAAAACAATTGGCAAATTTCAACTTTCCTTTTCAGTTAGCAGAATATGGTATATTTTCATCTTTATTAAATATGATTTCACACTGTCTTTGTCAAGAGAATAATTAAGTAAAATAGTGGACTGGTGCCAAAAGCTCCTTTTATGACTGATTTGTTCCATCAGAAAAGCCACACAGTGTATTTGCACCCATCCTCTGCCTGATGCCTGATACTCATTTCCTTCATTCATCTCATGCCTCTATCACTTTTTTTTAATAACTCTAGAGGATAGTAAGAAATTTTTCCTCTTGTCATTTTCACTTGGCCAATTTCATTTAAACTGCCCCCAGAGGATCTGAAACAGCATGTCCAAGGTGACAGACCTAAGATCAGTAACAAAGGAACTAAAAAGCATTTCAATACCCTCAATTTAATCAATGCAAATCATATGTGCATTTCTATTGAACTTTTCCATACATTTTAACAGTGGAGAATCAAAACTAAAAAGTAATTCAGTTTTATCAATCTACCTAAAACAAGATCTTCCCTACGTCTGTTAAAATTACTAAGATGAGAAAAATTGCTTAATTTTTAAAGATTTTTCCACATGACAAACTTTTCATTTAGTATATTGCTTACTTGGCCTAAAGCCATGTAGGTGAATGCAGTAAAACATTTTGGCCTGGTATAGAAAAGCAAACAACATCAGAAATTAATTATTCAATTTTTCTAAATGGCTCTAAGCCCAGTTAAGATTATTTCCTCCAATTATTAACATGGAAATGTAAAGTACAAAGCACTTAGGATGAGAAATAATTCTGTTTTTCTTTTCCCTATTTTCCCTTTTCTATCCAATAATCCTTTGGGAGAGACTAATTCAGATAGGTTGTTATTCAAATGGCTTCCCAAGGATAAATCTTTTTTTCACGTTTTCTCTTCCACTTTACACTAAAATTTTCTTCCGAGGGCTTTCTATGACTTCTTCTTTGGCTAAAAGAATTTTGTGACCTCTTATGTACCTGAGTTGGCCAAAAAGGCTTTCTGCATATAGTTTCTTGAACATTTGCCAAATCTTGTGCTATAGATATTAGAAGGCTTTTAAGTTACTACAAGAGGCCTTTACATCAATATGTTTATCAAAGGTTATCTGTACCCTGAATATAGTTTATGTCCTACACTATACATTCTAATTTTTATTTTAGTTATGCAGTAATGTACAAAATAGAAACTAATTTCAAAGCACTATCAAATTAAAAATGGTATTTGATCCTACTTTCTTCTTTGCTGAAAAAAAATATTAAGTAGATCTGAAAAAATATCTATTATAAAAAAGTGTGAAATGTTTAGGGAATAACTGCTCTGGAGTTGGTATAGACCTGTATAAAAAGTAGAAACCGTAAACCTTTTAGCAGAAAGTGTCAATGGTAATATATCCAAATGGATTACTTTTGCTTTACTTACTCCTTGTCCATGCTTAAAGTTTTCATAAAATGGAGAAACTAACATAACCATAAATTATTTCCATCTAGAAAAGCATATAATGATGATTTTATTAAAAATAGGTATTCTAGGAGTTCCTTGGTGGCTTAATGGTTAGGATTCCAGGCTTTCACTGCCATGGCCCACGTTCCACCCCAGTCAGGGAATATCCCACAAGCAGTGTGGCACATGGAGAAGGCAATGGCAACCCATTGCAGTACTCTTGCCTGGAAAATCCCATGGATGGAGGAGTCGGGTGGGCTGCAGTCCATGGGGTCGTTGCGAGTCGGGCACGACTGAGTGACTTCCCTTTTACTTTTCACTTTCTTGCATTGGAGAAGGAAATTACAATCCATTCCAGTGTTCTTGCCTGGAGAATCCCAGGGACGGGGGAGCCTGGTGGGCTGCCGTCTATGGGGTTGCACAGAGTCGGACATGACTGAAGCAACAGCAGCAGCAGCAGTGTGGCATAACCAAAATAAAAATAGTTATTCATTAGTTTGTTAGTTTGATGAGTACAAATATAATATATTGCCTTATACTTTAATGTCCATTTCACACACGTGTATTGTATTGATGCTTTTGAACTGTGGTGTTGGAGAAGACTCTTGAGAGTCCCTTGGACAGCAAGGAGATCAAACCAGTCAATCCTAAAGGAAATCAACCCTGAATATTCATTGGAAGGACTGATGCTGAAGCTCCAATACTTTGGCCACCTGATACAAAGAGCTGACTCATTGGAAAAGACCCTGATGCTGGGAAAGATTGAGGGTGGGAGGAGAAGGATGTGACAGGATGAGATGGTTGGATGATATCACCAACTCAACGGACATGAATTTAAGCAAACTACAGGAGATAGCTGCAGTATATGGGGTCACAAAGAGTCAGACATGACTTAGTGACTAAACAACATTACACTGAATTTTTACAAGAGTCACAAATTTTTTCAGCCTTGATTTCTTAATTGTAAAATAATAATATCTATCAAGTTGGCCTGGGGTTTAGACAATTTATGCAAATTACCTGTAGCAGTGCGTGCTCAGTAGGAGGTTTCATAAGTAAAAGCTTCTTCCCCTAAATATCACAACTCTTGAGTGAAAAACAAAAGGGTCATCAGCCGCTACCGTACAAGCAACAAAAATGAAATGCAAAAATAACTGAGAAGATGTTCCATGTTAACACAGTGAGTAAGGACTAGGACCCAGGCATTCTGCCCCTAGCCTAATTTATTCATTCACTTACAATCATATTTTACAGGTTATGGGGATGTAGCAATAAAACAGACAAAATTCTAGCTCTCATGGATCTTATGCTTCAATGAGAAGAAAATAAACGATCAGCATGTCATGTGACAGTAAAGCAAAATAAAGCAGACCAAAGGGATGAAAACTGATGGAGTTGACAAGGGTGGGTCATTTCATGTTGGATCTTGGGAATAAACCTCTTTGATGAAATCTTATTTGAGCAGAGATCTGAAGGAAGTAAGGGAGTGAGGCATGTAGGTATGCAAGGATGATTGCTGTATTTTAGAGACAGCAGGGCAGTCAGTGGGTCTAGAGCAGGTAGGGTATAAAGATGAAATCAAATAGTCTAAGCAGACAGCAGATACTTTTGGTGCCGTGTAGTCCTTTGTTCGGAGAAGGCAATGGCACCCCACTCCAGTGCTCTTGCCTGGAAAATCCCATGGATGGAGGAGCCTGGAAGGCTGCAGCCCATGGTGTCATGAAGAGTTGGACACGACTGAGCGACTTCACTTTCACTTTTCACTTTCATGCATTGGAGAAGGAAATGGCAACCCACTCCAGTGTTCTTGCCTGGAGAATCCCAGGGACGGGGGAGCCCGGTGGGCTGCCGTCTATGGGGTCACACAGAGTCGGACACGACTGAAGTGACTTAGCAGCAGCAGTCCTTTGTTCTTATTACACTGCATCATGCTTTTCAGTGAATCACTGTTGTTTCGACTGTGGTACACAAACTCTTTTCTAGTATCTCTCTTCTTTCTCTTCCCACCATTAATTAGTAGGCTTTGTCAATACTCCAACAATAACGTTGCAAAAACTGAAGTTTACAATGCCTTTGTAAATACACTGCTTGTCAGTCATCACGGTGAAGGTGTTGTCAATTACAATTCACAGATGAGGGAATGGAGATACAGAAGCCCTGGCTTGTTTCTACAGAGCCATAATTTCATAAAGCAATATGCTTAATTTTGAAATGCTAATCCCACTGCACCATGCCTCTAACCCCACTATTCTACTTCTCAATATGCTCCTAGAATAAAAGCTCCATTTAGAGTTTTCTCTGACAGTAGGAAGGTTTGGTTCAGAAAGAGGTAATATCTCAAAATCACAAAATGCACTTAAATGTAACATGTGTGAAATATTTTGTATCAAGATGCTGAAAAGAATAGGATTTGCTCAGAAGAGAAAATCAGCTATTTACTAGAGCTAAGTTTTCAACAGAAAATAGTCAATATGATGTCTTAGTAAAAATGTAGTTTATTGCATGGATTGAATGTGGTTCTTCTTAAGTTTACTTTGGGGAACATGATTCCTAACTTTGTATACATATATACACACACAGAGAGAAATACATTAAATTAAAAAATAAATAAAATTTCCATCTAAGTTTTATATATCAAGTTTGCTTGAAATCAAACATCTTTAAAAGTACATTTTATGAAATATCTTCAGTAACTTGACCATACCTTTGTTGTTAGTTGCTAATTTGTGTCTGACTCTTTTGCAACCCTATGGACTGCATCCCACTAGGCTCCTGTTCATGGGATTTCCCAGGCAAAAATACTGGAGTGGGTTACCATTTCCTACTCCAGGGGATCTGCTTGACCCAGCGACTGAATCCTCATCTCCTGAGTCTTCTGCAATGGTAGGAGGATTCTCTACCACTGAGCCACCTGGGAAGCCCCAACCATACCTTCAGTTCAGTTCAGTTCAGTCACTCTGTTGTGTCTGACTCTATGCGACCCCATGAATCACAGCATGCCAGGCCTCCCTGTCCATCACCAACTCCCGGAGTTCACTCAAACTCATGTCCATCGAGTCTATTCCATTTTTCTGATTAACCATTAATAGACATGCATCACATAACATCAAGGAAACAAATAATTTATCCCTCAACTCCATACCTAAAGTTAGAAAATTTGGGTGAGTGACATAAATTAACAGGAACTTCCATAGGTATTTTGTTCATAGCCAGAAAACATTCAAGATTTCTCCATAGCAGAATTAATCTACATGCTGGCCAGCCATCATACTTAATTAAATTTGTAAGGGTCACATCAGAGGTAAAGAATATTATCCACATGGGTAATGCAATAGGAATACTAATTCACTCAAAGGAGTCTCAGTTGCCCTTTCAGCTTCACCTTTTCTTATAGAAATTCTTATTGTGAGAATAAAAATACCAAGCTAAGCACATCTACTAACTCACACCCTTGTTTGGGCCCAATTTAAATGTCTCATAAAATTATCCATTACTATGGGCAATAAGTATTTATATTGAGGCTTCATCCATCTGTTCTCATTCAAATAAAGGAGGATATTATTTGTATACAGGAAAAAATTCTGTCTCAAGGAAATGTGTCTTAGCTGTTTGCTCACCACAGTGATACTCAGAGTACAGTAGTTTTTGTGTGTCATTCCTACTGGGCATAAGTTACTGATTTAAATATTACAATTAGCAAAGCTAGAGATCGTTATCAAAATTCGCCACCTTACTCTCGTAATTCCTTCAAGCAGATTGCCCTTTTATGGTACCTTCTTCCCATCAACCAGCTACAGACAAGCTGCTTCTTGATGATTAAAGCTCAGATTCTATCAAGGACTAAGACTGTTCATAATTTTTTAACAAACAGATTAAGCTCATATATATTTGCCAGTTGCTTATTAATGTGCCAGAATCCTTCTGAGTTGCTTGATTTATTAAACAGAAAGTCAATGAAAAAGAGCACAGAACTTTGGGAATAAGCAGACATCAGCTAAAATCCTGAATCTTACAAATGGTGTGAAATCATGCAGGTTGTTTAACCTCATTGAGCTTCAGTTTTCTTAAGGATAACATGCTGATAATCCTCTACCTCAGAGCATTGTTTTTGATTCAAATGAGATAATGCTCAGAAAGTATTCAATAAGTATGTATAAGTATTATAACTATATAATACTTATTTAATTATAAAAGTATTATATGTGCATATGCGTTTATATATGCCATTCTATTTCCCTTGGGTACATATCATCTGTAAACACTACACAAAAACTAACTTTATGTTCACAAACTTCAAATGTATTGACTTAATATAATCCTAAATCATTAAAGCTAAGTTATATTGGTGAATTGAAAAAGTTACTGCATCAGTCAGCTATTTCAGCATTAAGTACTACATGCATTAAAAAACTTGGTTTAGTCTTGTCCCATATCTTCAATCCGTATCATTCATAACCCTGACTTCCATCCCATACCATTCATAAAAAGCATTTCTTAGGTCCAAATTAATTTGACTCAATAAATACAAATTGAGAATCGATTTTACACAAGATAGTCCTAAGTGCTGAAGAATGGAGAAAATTTAAGAAAATATTTCCTGCTAAAAAATAAATGACTCTACTTTGGAAGTGGGCATTCACATTATACCACATCACTAATATCAAAGGATTATTCATATGAACAGATGCTTATCAAAATTCATCATCTAACTCCTTCATAATGATTTGAAACCCGTGCTGCAATAATAAAACAATAAATAGTATAATTAACATGGTTTAGAAGAATGAACAATACCTTAACATAAGAGAATTATAGACTCTACTATTCTACTGCTCTAGATCTCAATTCACCTATTTGGAAAACAATGAGTTTGGAGTATCCAATTTGTCTTATAATTATTTTCCCCTGATTTCAAATATTTATCCAATTAAAAATGTAAATTGTTTAGCCCTTGGCTAGTTAAATGTTTTAGTTATCACAATCAAACATGTTGACCAGTTGTGACATTTATAGCTACTTTTATTATAAAATTAATGTCAACTCATTAAAAACTTAAGGAAGTCAAATAAAACTGGAAACAAGGGCAATATAAGATTTTTCCACAAAAATATTCAAGATAAGTATGCTGAAGTTTCTCCTATCTAAGTGTGTTAGGAAATGTGGGTGAATCCTCACACACACAATTTTTTCCCAAATGGTTATAATCCTAACTATTTTATGCAAAAGATTTCTTAAAATTCACTTTATGATCATCTGATACTGGGAGTTAGAATGGAAAATGTTTGCTGGGAATTTTCTTAGAATACATATAGGATAAAAAAGTACTGAACACATTTTAAATGTAAATAAGTCAATTTACTGAACTTAATTTGGATTGCAACTCAGATAAAAGATGTGCTAGAATAACTTCATCATTTTCATTTTCAGAATAGACAATACAAAATCCTACTACACAGTTTAGGGTAAACCTGGCCAAGATTAGGTTCCATTTAAAGATAAATTCTTTCCCAACTGCTAAATCTACCACACACACATACCATATACATGCCTCAAAATTGTGAGAGAGACAGAGAAAAGGTGTTTGCATATGTATGTGTGTATTTATAGGGTGTGTGTGTAGAGTGTGTGTTTGGCTGGTGGTTAATATAAAGATAAAACTGCCAGGGAAATATTTTTTACTCATAAGCTTTGGGTAGAGTGACTGTTTCATTATACTTGCAATTGTCATTTCAAAGCTCTGTCTCTAGTTTCTTACAGCTCTGCTAGCTCTGTGATATAACTAGATGGAGATCATTCTACTGTGACCAAGTTACATCTCAATATAGAACCCTCATTTTTCATGTCTCCTGCTTAAAAACAAACAGCAAGCTCCAGAGAAAGACATGCAGCTAACTGATATGAACCTGAACTAGAACAGTGGCATTTTCAGAAATGAAATGAACAGTTCTCAAAGGATTCATATCTTAAATTTTTATCTGCAAAGACCTTTCTAAAATCTTGCTCTTTGAGATATGAACTAGTTTTTCATCTCCCGAGGCAGGTCAGCACTAAGCTGTGTGTGATAGTGGTTGCATGGCAATTTGGGGGGCAAGAATTATTTTCTTCTGAATTTCTCACCTAATAGCTACATTTCTTGCCTCTCACAGGAACATTTGTGCTTAAGATTTTTATATTCAGCAAGAAAAATTTCGGAAGCCATGCTTTATAATAAGCTAATGATTCACATGTAACCAAAACATTGAAAAGAAATGACATATACGATTTAGTCAAATTTAAGTTTATTTTTGCCTCCTATTGTCCATATAAAATGTATCCAGTGGAGAAAGAAGCTCCCTATACATTTTCATATGGAGAATTCTATAAAAACTTTAACTTACAAGGCCTAGTCTTACTTCAGTAATTAAACATGCCCAATTCAATTTATCAACAGTTTAATGATTTTTTACATATTTTCTTTCTCTGGAGCTAAGACCTGTAGCTAGCCTGCTTGCCTTCAGGGCAAAGGTATAGTTGATGGACTCCTTTCTTTTTCTGCTCTGTTTTTCCACCTCTTTCTCAAATCCACTGCTGTATTTTGAAGCTCCCTAAGGTCAAACATTGGCGGCCAAGAGAAGTCAGGGCAGGAAAATGCTTTCTTGCTTGTTCTCTGGGCCCGGAAGATAGCAGAGCCACGCATATTCCTCCAAGAGCCCCTCAGTGTCCCCTGGTCTGCCTCTCTGGCTACTCCTTCAGGCGCAACCCTGGTTCCTGGGTTGTCTGCAACCTCCACATGCTATTGGAGTGCTCTGGTGCCCTGGGCAAGACTAAACTTCAGTTCACATCCCTCTCTACTGTACTCAGTATAAATTTGGCTACTTTCTGACAGCAGCCTCCTACTTTGTTGGCTTCCCTGGTGGCTCAGCTGGTAAAGAATCTACCTGCAATGTGGGAGACCCGGGTTCGATCCCTGGGTTGGGAAGATCCCCTGGAGAAGAGAAAGGCTACCCACTCCAGTATTCTGGCCTGGAGAATCCCATGGGTTGTATAGTCCATGGGGTCGCAAAGAGTCAGACACAAATGAGGGATTTTCACTTCCTACTTCCTTACTTTGCTCAGCCAGATTTGGCTTTATCCCTCCCCTATGTGGTCCTTCAACTGCAGGGAATGAATATCAAGGGAAGTTCAGTTGATATATTTAAAGTCCAGTTGAAGCTCTATACCTGTCAAAGTAGAGAGATGATTTTCTCTCAACCCTTTGCTATAGTAAGAAATGTTCACCAGAGCCATGGAAGCAATTCTCATATATCTAATTTTATGATTTCTCTAAGGTGGTCTCACATTTACCAGAGGACTCAACAATTTTGGTGTTTGGTGCCTAAGCTGAAAGGTTAATTTTATCTTGTTACAGTTACACATGTAAAACATATCTGATATATACAATATGACACAATATCTTATCTGTAACATATGCTTACTTAATGGTAGTTGTCATTATTACTGTCACCACCATCAATATAATACTTATCACCAATGGAGAAGTGTATCTTACTCACCCAAGTCTTAAGTTTTCACTTATATTCAAATGTATCAGTCAAGATCTGGAAACAATCTAGATATCTATTAACAGGTAACGGATAAACAAATTTTGCTATATTCTTAAAGTGCAATACTACTCAGCAATAACAGAATGAACTACTGATATAAACAACACGTGTTTAGCTGCTCAGTCATGTCCGATTCTTTGCAACCCGAGCGACTGTAGCCTGTCAGGCTCCTCTGTCCATGGGGATTCTCCAGGCAAGAACGCTGGAGTAGGTTGCCATCCCCTCCTCCAGGGGATCTTTCCAACCCAGGGATTGAACCCAGGTCTCCACATCTGAGCCCTCAAACAACATAGTTGAGTCTTAAAATAATTATGGTGAGTGACAGAAGCCATATTCACAAAAGAGTTCATGCTGTATCATTCTGTTTATATAGAATTCCAGAAAATAAAAAGTATTCAAAAGATAGATAAGTTTTTGCTTGGGGAAGTGGGTGATGGCAGAGAAATAAGGGTGATAAGTATCACAAAAGGCATGGGAAACGGGGGTTTGATGAATGTGTTTACTATCTTGACTCTAGTGATGGTCATATTTGTGTATATATACATACACACACGCATATATATATAATATGTATATATACAGGAAAACATAAAATTATACACTAAATATATTCAGCTTATTGTATGTTATTTATACCTCAATAAAGCTCTTTATAAAATATTTAAACAACAAAAGTGTGGACATCCCACTAAGTTATCAGAATATTAATGAGCTTTCATCAAAGTCTTCTCCGACTAGTTTGTGATCATTGCATTTCTAATTTATATCAGGAACTTTGTTTATTTCTCAATTGATCCACATAGTCAAGATTAATATCTTGCAAAAGGTTTAGGTTATTCACTTGACTTCTAGCCACTTTTATATTTTTCTGTCAATTTGAATATAATATTTTTTCTAAATATATTAATCTGTTTTGATTTACATATTATATATATGAATACAACTAAATTATGTATTTATTTTTAAATTTGTCATTTGCTGGAAATTCATATAAATTCTATTAGCTTTTCAGTGTTTTCTCTTGGGTTTCAAGGCAATCTGTTTGGAATTTGTAACTTCTAATATATTTAATTGGGTATTTTCATTGAAATATAGAAAGAGGAATGTCTGCCATCGCCATATCACAAAACTTTGACCCAAAATCTGCCATGTTTTTAATCACAATAGTTATATTCCTACAGATAAGCTGATAGAAAATAATTTGCCCTACATGATATTGTACACTATTTTTAAGACCAACTGTCTAAATTCTCTATAAGTACCTCTCTGTTACATGGATATTAAAACACAAACATCTACCTTGCATAAAAGCTGTGAAATCTGCAATGCTGTTTTTAGGAGCTATGAGTTCCTTTTAAGAAATTTTAAGTAACTTTTCACTTAGTTTTTAGATTGAAGCACAGTGCATCAGACAGAAAATCTGGCTAGTCTTTGTTTTGAAAGCCTTTATGGTTTAGAGTCTTAGGCCACAGAAAACCTGTGTGAAATGTAGAGAGATTCCCAAATGCCCCCTGCCCCAGTAGACGTACGGCCTCCGCCATTATTAACGTCCTTCACCAGAGTGGGACATTTGTTAAAAACTGATGAACCTACATTGACATCATTGTCACCCAAAGTCTACAGTTTACATTAGGGTTCACTCTTAATAGGCAATGCACATTCTATAGGTTTGGATAAATGTATGACAGGTATCTATCATTACAGTATCATAAAGACTAGTTTCAGCACCCTGTAAATCCTCTCTACTTGCCTTTTATACTATTTATCTCTTGTCCCTACACCCTCCCTCAGCCTCTGCCAACCACTGATGTTTGTACTGTCTCTATAGTTTTGCCTTACTGCTGCTGCTGCTGCTAAGTTGCTTCAGTCGTGTCCGACTCTGTGCGACCCCATAGACGGCAGTCCACCAGGCTCTCCCGTCCCTGGGATTCTCCAGGCAAGAACACCGGAGTAGGTTGCCATTTCCTTCTCCAATAGTTTTGCCTTACTAGCAACTAACAATTAAGAAATTGTATTTAAGGAAAGAATAAGTTATATTTATTTGGGTAGTATCAAAATTTTGAAAGCACTTTCACATATACTGTACAATTTTTTCCACAGAACATCCCTGCATTATGAGTCAAAGTTAACAAAATATGAAATCACGTAGGCACTAAAACGATGAACTTATAAACTCTCAATTTCATGTTTTTTCTACTAATCTCTGGAAGTATAGATGGTATGGTAGGTAAGTGTAAGTCCTGGAGTTGGCCTGCTTAAATCTTAAACCCACCCCTAGTTACATAACTTTAAACAAGTTTTCTTGTCTGATCAAGCCATATTTTTTACCATCTTTAACACAGGCACAGTGACAGTATCTTCATTACTAGACTGTCATGATGATGAAGTGATATGATGTACACAAAGCTCTTCACATCAAATTTTATCATAGCATGTGCTCAGTAATTACTATATTTTTAGTATATTTTAAACGTATGAACAGTAATAATTTTGCAAATCCCATTTTTTAAAAAGATGAGAAAAATGTAATGATAAGTGCATTCATTGGCTGTCCAACTATGATTATGGTCCATTTTTCTAGTGACCTTGATTGGCAAACAAGCAATTTTAAAATAGGATTGCTTGAACGTATAAATTTACTGCAGGATAAAGATTAATAGATAGTATGAAAGAGAATTTTATTTTATGCTGCACAAAGCTTGTTATTTTCTGTCATAAGTTATTCAACATTCCATTGATACCAGAACATAATAGCAAATTCAAACATTTCAATGAGAACTTTAAAAACAAAAACTGGAATATAGTGTATTAAGAAAGGTCCTATCATTATACCCTGTGTCATCTGCAATGTAACTATGACATACAGACACACCCACGTATGCAGGAGCACACACCATGCAAGTCCAGAAAAATAAAATTAGGTGCCTGAGGGCTTGATACCTGAATCTGAACAATTCCAATAACCCTTCAGAATGCTGCATTTGGAGGAAGACTGCTCATTTCAGCTTCAATCACTTCACTAGTAAAATAAGGACAACATTACTTCCACTGAGAGTCTTATGTCAGGTACATGGCTTATAGCATATGGCTCCAGTCTCCTAACTATTCTGAAGGCTCAAGCTCCATGCTTGCCTGTTCATCAAAGAAAAACCACTCGTACAACATGCTTTACACATTCCTGACCAAAGAACAAATTCCTACAAAACTTGAAATCATTTAATCATTTATGAGGAGATTATGTTATTTCTTATAGACATGGATAAAGAAAGTGATCCTATGTTTTAATTATAGGGAGAATAGACAAAAATGCTTCGGATGGGCAGGGAACGTGGAGAATACTAGCCTGGTAACTCCACAACTTGGCACTGAATTCGAAATAATTGATGCCACAACATGCCAGACCTTGCTGAAACAGTAGGTAGGCCACGGAGAAGATGGAGGGAATGAGACAATGTGAGTTAGAATGACAGAGAGAGGAATCCCATGTTTCATTCATCTTCTCATGTAAAATATTTCCTAACTGGAAGAACATCTTTAATCAGAAGTAACCTTCTCAATGAGGCCCTCTCTGACACTCTATTTAAATTACAGTTATCTTCCTTTCCTGATATATTTTCACCATTGTAATTATCAATTCTACTTTTTTAGATCATTATCTGTCTACTCCTACTAAAATGTGAGCTCTATTGAAGGCATGGATTTCATGCTTTGCTCCTGATTGTGGTCCTACCACCTATACCAATGCCTGACAAGAGGAAGCTCCTCAGTGAATGGTGAACTAGCCATGAATCACGACACTGCGGTGAGCCTGGGGGAGCTGAGGAAAGAGTAATACAGCTAGATTTGTGTTCACTCACAGTCTTCTGTGTCTGACTGCTAATTAAAGAAAGAAGAGTCTAATTCTGGCACTTCATACAAAGATGATCCTTGGGATGCTATTTCCAAAAGAAACAGACATTTGCACCTAGATTTTTTTTTTAACTTTTAATTTTGTATTGGGGTTTAGCTGATTAATAATGTTATGATTGTGTCAGGTGGAGAGCAAAGGGACTCAGCCATATATACACACATGTATCCATTCTCTGCTCTTAGATTTTATCAAGTCTTAATTCTAATGCAGTCCCTTTTCTGGGCAAACTTCAAACTCATGGCAGGGCTCCACAACTGACATACTTCTGAATGTTTCCTGTTAGAAGGGTACTCAAAGTTCCACATTTTACTGGTGAAATGTCAAAGCAGTTTTTCATTAACATCATTTTTAAATGCTTTGTAAAAAAAAAAAAACAACTATGTACAGCTTCCAAATACTTACTAAGTTCTGGAGCTAGCAGTGGTTGACTATAGATCTTGGAACTGGGATTCCATTTTCTCTTCCCTAATCCTGGAATTGGTATCTGAATGCTGTGGCTTTCTGTACAGTATGGATTCATACTGCCTCAGTCTTCATTCTAGATTTGACACTTATTAGACCTATTGAGGCAAGTTACTTAATATGTCCAGCCTTAGTTCTCTCACCACAGACATGATAACAGTATCTCCTTCATAGAGCTGCAATTCACATAAATGGTGTGATGCAGTCTGAACCTCTTGGCATGATGACTGGCAATTGTGTGTGCTCCATAAACATTGGGCTTCCCTGGTAGCTCAAGTGGTAAAGCATCTGCCTGCAATGTGGGAGACCTGGGTTTGATCCTTGGGTCTGGAAGACCCCCTGGAGAAGGAACTGGCAACCCATTCCAGTATTCTTGCCTGGAAAATCCCATGGATGGAGGAGTCCAGCAGGCTACAGTCAATGGGGTTGCAAAGAGTCAGACACAACTGAGTGACTAGCATTTCCACTTTTCAATGAACATTAGGTATTGATGTCATCAAATTTTAAATGTATGAAAGGTAATAATTTATTTTTTCTGCAGGCTGGGTAATCAGTAAGAGGAATGCAATGATAAATGTGTGCATTATCTGCCCAACTCTGACTGCTGGCAGTTTTCTGATAATCTTGATCAGCAAGCCTGTAATTTAAAAATGGAATAATTTGGCCACATGTTAAAGGTATCTCAGTGGCGTGAAGTTTATTTTTTAATGTGTTTCTTGAAATGTCTGCATCTAAAGTATATCATGGATTTCATTTGCATTCTCTTTCCTTCCCACTCCCAACTGTGAAGAAAGTAGGTGGGCAAAACTAGAGAGTGATCAGGGAATGACAGGACTGGTCAGGGGAGATTTCTCTGAGGGAGGGCACACCGTACTGATTCTATAAAGAATGACTGTTGCATCTACCTGAGAGAGAGGGGAGGAGAAAGCATAGAGAACGGGCAAAGGAGAGGTCAAAATCTCTCAAGAATCCCAAAGGCAATATTGCTTCTGAGCTAAATGGGGTGATAGCAAAATCCATCCTGCCTTTCTTCAATCATGTGAATTATTCTGAAACTCAGTCTTTCCAAGTATTTCCTTTATCAAATATAATCACCTGGTGACAGGTTTCCACGTTCAAGGCTGCATCTCTCAAAGTCATCCCATATTGGACAGATGAGAGAAAGAGGCCACATCCTGTCACTTTGTGAGATGTCATTCTAGTCTTTATAAAGTAATAGAGGTTACCTATTTCCATATTCCTCAAGGTCTAGTCATTCACATAAGAATGGTAAGCATTTAGCCTGTAACTCTTTACCTCTAATGCCACCTGAGCTCTCATCACCACGTACAAACCAGCAGCCCCATCCACCATCGCTCGCCTTCCCCACCACCCTGCTCTGTATTCCTCCATGGCGCTTATTACTACCAGACATATTATGTAATAATTTGGTTGCATTTATTTTCTGCCTTCTCACACTAAAAGACAGTCTTCATAAAAGCATGACTTGCTATGTTGTTCACTCTTCCACTTCCAGCCACTAGAAGTATACCTGGTACAGAGCAGGCATTCAACAGATATATAAACATGAATTAAAAATTTCAGGAAACATGAGAAAATTACTCCAATCTTTCCCTTCATAAAGAAACAGTTCTTATGCTTTTCAATGTTAGATAGTTCTGCCAAAGAATTATTTCAGTATAAGGCAGAAAAAAGTAATGAAAATACTTAGGAAAAGTTTTTAAAGAATCAAAAATACCAAACTACAGTGCATGGCTCCCTATCAGTATCATGACTCAAATCATCATTAATGAAATTAATGATTAAATACATTTTTAAAAGATTTAAAAAATCTAGTCATCTTGCTTGCTTTCTTATAAGAAATAAGATATTTAGAAACATCTGGAGAGTTTATTAAATTTCTCACTTTTACCTGAATAAATGAGATCATGCACAGATAATGACTAGAACAACAATTAACAATACTTGTGTATTTTGAAAAATGCCTTTTTCTAATGATGGTAGTAAATCACCACCAACACCTATTTTTTTTCCCTACATCTTTCCTTTTCCAACAAACACCAGTGGGGGTGGAGGGAAAGGCCAATTTGTCTTGTAAAAGGTCCAGGATTGTAATTTTAGCAAAATCAATCCCAACTTGCTTTTCACTGAGGTGTCACACTCAGCACTGGAATCCGTCCTTGGTCCGTGCGGCAGAACTGAACACATGCCGCTCCATTAGCATTACAGTTGTCTTGCACACATCAATCCCCCGGCTGTCAGTGATAGAGCAGACCCGATAGAAGACACTTGCTGAACAGCTGGAAAGATTGTGTCAAAGTTGTCCTCTACAGCATGCCTGTTATCCTATCATTAGTCCCTTTTGTGCTCAGAAAGTAAAAAGATCTTCTTGACCTAGATAATCACGATGGTGTGATCACTGACCTAGAGCCAGACATCCTGGAATGTGAAGTCAAGTGGGCCTTAGAAAGCATCACTACGAAAAAAGCTAGTGGAGGTGATGGCATTCCAGTTGAGCTATTTCAAATCCTGAAAAATGATGCTGTGGAAGTGCTGCACTCAATATGCCAGCAAATTTGGAAAACTCAGCAGTGGCCACAGGACTGGAAAGGGTCAGTTTTCATTCCAATCCCAAGGAAAGGCAATGCCAAAGAATGCTCAAACTACTGCACAATTGCACTCATCTCACACGCTAGTAAAGTAATGCTCAAAATTCTCCAAGCCAGGCTTCAGCAATACATGAACCGTGAACTTCCAGATGTTCAAGCTGGTTTTAGAAAAGGCAGAGGAACCAGAGATCAAATTGCCAACATCCGCTGGATCATGGAAAAAGCAGGAGAGTTCCAGAATCTATTTCTGCTTTATTGACTATGCCAAAGCTTTTGACTGTGTGGATGACAACAGACTGTGGAAAATTCTTCAAGAGATGGGAATACCAGACCACCTGACCTGCTTCTTGAGAAACCTATATGCAGGTCAGGAAGCAACAGTTAGAACTGGACATGGAACAACATACTGGTTCCAAATAGGAAAAGGAGTACGTCAAGGCTGTATATTGTCACCCTGATAATTTAACTTATATGCAGAGTATATCATGAGAAATACTGGACTAGAAGAAGTACAAGCTGGAATCAAGATTGCCAGGAGAAATCTCAATAACCTCAGATATGCAGATGACACCACCCTTATGGCAGAAAGGATGAAGAGGAACTCAAAAGCCTCTTGATGAAAGTGAAAGAGGAGAGTGAAAAAGTCGGCTTGAAGCTCAACATTCAGAAAACTAAGATCATGGCATCTGGTCCCATCACTTCATGGGAAATAGATGGGGAAACAGTGGAAACAGTGTCAGACTTTATTTTTTTGGGCTCCAAAATCACTGCAGATGGTGATTGCAGCCATGAAATTAAAAGACACTTACTCCTTGGAAGAAAAGTTACGACCAACCTAGACAGCATATTGAAAAGCAGAGACATTACTTTGCCAACAAAGGTTCGTCTAATCAAGGCTATGGTTTTTCCTGTGGTCATGTATGGATGTGAGAGTTGGACTGTGAAGAAAGCTGAGCGCCGAAGAATTGATGCTTTTGAACTATGGCGTTGGCGAAGACTCTTGAGAGTCCCTTGGACTGCAAGGAGATCCAACCAGTCCATTCTGAAGGAGATCAGCCCTGGGATTTCTTTGGAAGGAATGATGCTAAAGCTGAAACTCCAGTACTTTGGCCATCTCATGTGAAGAGTTGACTCCTTGGAAAAGACTCTGATGCTGGGAGGGATTGGGGGCAGGAGGAAAAGGGGACCACAGAGGATGAGATGGCTGGATGGCATCACCGACTTGATGGACGTGAGTTTAAGTGAACTCCGGGAGTTGGTGATGGACAGGGAGGCCTGGCGTCCTGCAATTCATGGGGTCACAAAGAGCCGGACACGACTTAGCGACTGAACTGAACTACACTGCACAACAGAGCTTCACTGCAACAAGCATAAAGTAGCAGGGTCTGAGCCCATCTGAAGTCTCCCAAGATACATCTTCTAGATTTGGGAGAGCTCTATTAATCATATAAGTGTGAGGCTACATGAGACCTTAACAATGGACTTTTTCAGAGATGTCTTTGTTTTTATAAATATTAAATATTTGTAGTGTAGATTTTACCTCAGGTCCTTCTACCAACAAAGAAAAAAATGCCACCTGCCTCACAGGAGAGCAGCATCATATGGAGATGCTATATGGAAGAGACCCAAATCCTATTCTCCACTAACGATGGCAAAGAAACCAAAAAGTGTCTTGAAACTATGTTTTTAAAATCAAAATTTTGAGGCTAAACTTAAAACATGACCGTAAACCATATAAAAGAGACAAACTCCAAGAGATGAATGCACTAAAGAAAACAAGAATATGTCTCATCTCTTCTTTGGCCAAGAAAACCAGATTTTAACATGGCCTACATTAGAAATCTGCCTTACAATATTAATTCATTAAATTAATGTTCAACAGGAAAATTTTAAGAATATGTATACATACTAGTCATTTTGTAGAATATGCTGAAATATACTTCAAGCATTTACCTTGAAATAGCTATTCAACAAGAGAAGATGCATAGCAGTATTCAGAGACTTTTGACCTAGGTTAAAATTCTTGGCTCTGTCATTTATGAGCTTTGTAACCTTGGAAAATTACCTAACCTCTCTGAATCAGCTGTATCACTAAGAAAATGGAGCTAATGGCATTATTCAAACTTCAAGTTTCAATGTCTGTCAGAGAGGATACTCCATGAGAAATTTTAACATTCATTACTTGGTCATCACTAAAGTCATGATAAATAAAATTTAAGTGTTTTAGAGAGAAGAGTACAGAAACAACTGTGTTTGTGCATAAATATGTATCTCTATGAATCACAAAGATGTGTGTATGTGTGTGCAAATTTAGAAGTATATGCATAACTATGGAGCATGAAAAACTAGTTTTTAAAATATTTTAAAGACATCGTATTTATAGGGCCAAAATTATTACATAAAATATGAAGAAATCATAAATATGTAACAACCTCAAACTATGACTCCTTCAAAAACTAAACAATATAAATATTGAAAATTTTTAAAATAAAACATCGTTTACAATAATTTGAAATAAAGTTGTTAATTCCATGAGTAGGAAAAATCACTTGGAGTCACTGAACATATTTTTTATTCACATTTATTTCTATTAATCCCAGGAGACTTCAAATCTGGGGGCAGGGAAGTCTCTACTAAATCACCTGGCCAGGTAGTTTCTCACTTTGTAAATCAGCTATTTAGCTCTTCCTAACTCTTTGTTCTAAGACTTTTCCCCATCCTGACCCCCATCATGGTAAGCATTTCATTCAAAATCAATATACTCCCAGAGCTCATTTCCCAGGGAGCAATTCTTACGAAAGCCATGAATTCCCAATGTGACTTGAACTCTGAGTACCAAAGTGCAAAATCTACCATGTAGTTAAGCCTCATGACTGAAGCCTGCAATCCTGTCCATGGTATTGGCTACCCTTCTGTAATTAAGTCGGTGCAGGCTTATTTCCTGTGTTTGTCTTTCAACAGAAGGGGATATAATGCAATAGCTTGAAAAATGAAAGACCTTCTCATTTACACATGAAAAACCATCTTATGTGGTAGCTCCACGGGGCTGTCTGCAGAGCTCTGTGCAGAGCTCTGCATATACGTTGCATTTAAGGGCTTAGATCTCTCCACACCTGCTGTGTCACTACAGACCCCCACTAGTTTGAAGCCTGTTAGAGCAGGAGACTTTTCAGGCTGTGTCTATAGGACGCCAATACAGTTGGTCAATTCAATTCATTTGATGAGGGGAAAAAAAATCAGTCATTCTAGTACGGGAAAATTCATCAAGCCATTTCTTTGGTGTTGTGTAGACAAATAAACTGGTTACCCTCATTTTCCACTTGCCAACTGTTCTATAGGGCTGTATAGACCCTGCTCCAGGCCCATCATTTGTTTTAACCACACTAAATGCAGCAGTGAATCAAGTTTCCAATCTGAAAGCTGCCATCTGCTCAACTGCAGAGAAGAGATTTAGAAGATGCTACCTAGTTGCAGCCACACAGAGGCCTGAGGCAGCTCTTGACAATGAAAGATGCATACTGGTTATTTTTTCTGTGAGACTGCCCTTAAGAGACAAAGTATTTTGTGTATTACTATACAAAGAGGTTTGTGTCACTGATCAGTTGTTTATAATGCAGACATAGTGTTACTGAGTTGATAAAAGGACAGTAACCATTATCCAGTTAATAGAGTTATTAACTAGACCCAAATTGGTTCAATAATCTGAGAGCAATAGGGATTAGCTCAGAAATTCTTTGACCACCCACACACTATGAAGGATTTTAAGGGTAGTCACATAAATGGTCTACAGGAAAGCAGAGAATTTTAATAGGACAACTCATAGCATATTTAGATCTTATGCTCTGGATTTACTATGAGTTGCTTGTAGTGTATCTCTTCCCTGGAAGATTTCTCCCCAGCAGCCTCCTACTAGCATCAGCTCCTAGGAGCAGGGAACTTTAGGTTGAATACTAACACACTAACAAAAGTGTATTATTATTTAATATAAAATCTAAATATATATTATCTATATTTCATGAATTTCTTATATTACAGTATTTAATATTTGTATAAAAACTATTTTACAACATATCTGTTTATATCAATCATATTTTCTATAAGAACCTGTGTGTAAGACCTAACCATTTGTTTCCAGTAAATAAGATCTTCTGTGTCCCTAAATATGCGATTGTTTATCATTATATAAGATAGGAAAGAATCAATAGTAAACATCTGTCATTTAAAAAATCACGTAGCACTAAGCTTATGGTTTGGATGGTAATAATACCGTCCCACAGCCAGAGCAATAGGGACGTTTTGCTGCAGAATTTCCACATTAAAAGACAATAACTAACGCTGCAAGTTGTCTAAAGTTAGCTTGCAAACTGGAGTTGTTTATTTTGTTCTCAAGATACCCTGCTATGTTAAGATGAAAGTTTATTTTCACCCTCAGTTTGAAGCAACCTAGACCAGAGAGTGACTGTGAGAGAAAGAGCAAGAGCATATTGTCCAGCTGGTATAACAAAGCACCTCCCCCCAAAACAGACTTAAGTAGCAATTCAAGAGATTTAACTGAGACATAAAACAAGACATTCTTAGTAGTGGAGAACTGTTAAGTGTTAGGATGGGTCAGGTAGGAAAGAATAAATTTTCTTGTAAAAAGCAGATTTTAATTTGTCTAGAATGTTTAAGCACAATCCTGCCAGAAGGTAAGAGGGTGAATTCTTGGAGTCTTGCTGACTAATTAATTTGCTCTAACATAGCTGGCAAGTAACTAAGAACTATAAACATGCAATATTTATTAAATATGAGGTATACTGCATTTTTTAAAAAAATAGATATTCTAAAGACCAAGTCCCCGCTTTCAGTAAGCATGTATCCTTCAAACATGAGGGATGTTGGGGCGGGGTAAGGTGATGTGCCCCTGCTTTGTGATAGTTTAAACAAATACCTACTTAACAAAATGAATGAATGCTCTATGCAATAAAAACACCAATACAATGTACTAGGTGCATGGATCTGGGCTAAAAGTAAAATAGAGATGAAGTCTTTACACAAAAAGAATTAAAGGGACTATAACCAGATAGATACATGAGTCGAGATCCTTTGCTGGACGTTGAACTGAGTCACACAGGCTGATAACAATTTTCATTGTAGGAATGAATGATACCAGTTTTCAGAGTAGGTGATGTTTATGATTGTTGGTTTATTTAAGTCTTTCATTTTTCTAGGTAGGCATCAACACTCCCTCCCAATCCCTTTAACAGAACTGTAAAAGTTCTCCACAATACTCTGCTACTGCTTGGCAGCCCACCAGGCTCCCCCGTCCCTGGGATTCTCCAGGCAAGAACACTGGAGTGGGTTGCCATTTCCTTCTCCAATGCTTGAAAGTGAAAAGTGAAAGAAGTCGCTCAGTCGTGTCCGACTCTTCGCGACCCCATGAACTGAAGCCTACCAGGCTCCTCCATCCATGGGATTTTCCAGGCAAGAGTACTGGAGTGGGATGCCATTGCCTTTTCCGCCACAATACTCTACTCCACCAATATAAGTTGTCAATTCTTTTGCTTCTCAGGGGTTGTCCTTCCCAATACACTCTGTCTAGTATCCTGGACTGATTTCTCTCTTTTAAGACACACACCCTCCTTCCTGGGACTTCCTCATCCTTACGTGTATCAAAACTCCTGTTTTCTCAACCTGATCTGTTGTTATTGTTTGTTCCCCAGTGGTAGGAGAGCTTAACTTCCGAAGTTTTCTAATAAAAGATACATGGAAAGTAAATTTTGACAGTCACGTTTGTTGAGAAATGCCTTTATTCTATACTCAGACTGATCGAAAGCTTGGCTGCATATAGAACTATATGTGGAAAATGCTTTATTTCAAATTTTTAAAGAATCATCTTCTAGCTCCCAGTTTTGCTATTGAGAAGTCCTATGACAGTCTTTTTATGAGCCATCACATATAAGCCATTTTTCTAAGAAATCTAGATCCATCTCTTTATTTCTGACATCTGGACATGTGGTACTGCCTTGGAGTGAGTGTTTTCTCGGCCACTTGGTTAAGTGCTTCTCGGACTTTTCATTTTAGGAACTCATACCCTTCACCTTCCTAAAAAAGTCCTCTCATTTTTTTGACATTTATCCTCAACCGATTCTTTGCTCCTTTGTCTTTTTATCAACCTATTAGCTGAATATCGAAATTTGTCTCTTTTTTCCTATCAAAGTTACAGCACTTTTTGTTTTAATACTTCAATTTTAACTACTATATTTTTAATTTTAAAAAACTCATCCTCATTCCCTTATTGTTTCTTTGATTTATATAATACTATTTCTGTTTGATGAGTATAACATTTTCTATCTCACTGAGAATATTACAGTTTTATGCTGCATCTTCCATTCCATGGACTCTATTTCCACTGATTTTTGTTTGTATCTCCTTCTCTTATTTGAAGTTTTCATCCAATTTCTAGTGGTCCTCAGCTGTTCACACATAGTGAAAAATTCAAAAACTAAACTAAAACTCGGTACATGGGCTGGGCTCATGAATTCATGGGCCGACCTACAAGTCAATAGAGTTTCAAGCCATATTATTATAAGGATATTATTCTCAAATGTTTGTTAAAGAGATGGGAATACCAGACCACGGTACCTGCCTCCTGACGGGCAGGTCAAGAAGCAACGATTAGAACCAGACATGGAACAATGGACTGGTTAAAAATTGGGAAAGGAGTACAACAAGGCTATATATTGTCACCCTGCTTATTTAACTTCTATACAGAGTGCCCATATGAAATGCTGGGCTGGATAAATGACAAGCTGGAATTAAGACTGCCCTGGAAAAATATCAACAACATCAGATATGCAGATGACACCACTTTAATGGCGAAAGTGAAGAGAAACTAAAGAGCCTCTTGATGAAGGGGAAAGAGGAGAGTGAAAAGCTGGTTTGAAATGCAATATCCAAAAAACTAAGATCATGGCATCCTGTCCCATCACCTCATGGCAAATAGAAGGAGAAAAAGTGGAAACAGTAGCAGCTTTTATTTTCCTGAGCTCCAAAATCATTGTGGACCATGACCACAGCATGAGAGTTGGACCATAAGGAAGGCTGAGCACCAAAGAATTGATGATTTTGAACTGTGGTGCTGGAGAAGATTCTTGAGAGTCCCTTGAATTTCAAGGAGATCAAACTAGTCAATCCTGAAGGAAATCAAGCCTGAATATTCATTAGAAGTACTGATGCTGAAGCTCCAATACTTTTGCCATCTGATGCAAAGAGTTGACTCATTGGAAAAGATCCTGATGCTGGGAAAGATTGAAGGCAAAAGGAGAAGGAGTTGGTAGAGGATGAGATGATTAGATAGCATCACCAACTCAATGGACATGAATGTGAACAAACTCCGGGAGACAGTGAAATACAGGGAAGCCTGGCATGCTAGTCCATGGGGTTGCAAAGAGTCAGACATGACTTAGCAACTGAACAACAACAACAAATTATCAAATGTTTGATTCAAGAATGTCAATGCCTCCACTACAGGAGCTAGACAAACTAAAAAGATGGCCATTCTCATGATTAAATATACAGATATTTACTTAAGGGCCCTGTTTTCAGGAAAGAAGCTCATCCCACCTCTACTTTTGCATGATTCAAAATTCCTTTTAAGTCAATTTCTCTGTAAAATAGATGTAATTAGTCCTTCTGGGAAAGGACTGGAAAAGCAGAAACTGCCTGGCTGTTAGAGATGGGAGGGCATCTGACGCTTCCAAAGGCTTCTTTTACAAAAATAAACAGTATGCTTGATTTTGTCTCCCCCAGATTTTGCCTGTCAGAGAACCTGGTGCCTCTAATCCCTTTAAATACCTGGGACTTTCCAAGGTCCAGTGGGAACAAAGTAACTTTCTCCTTTCTGGTTTCCTTCTCTATAGGTTCCTAGGGTTCCACGTCTGCTCTGCCAAATCATTTACTCATCCATCTGCTTTGACCTGAATGTTGATGTCATTTATCAACTGCTGTTGTCTTCACTCCTGTAGATTTCACATCCTCCCCCTCCCCAACACCCTCACCCATACTTATTCCTCTTATCTTAGTTGGGTTTCAGGAGGCAGTGAACACTTTCAATGCACCAAATTTAACCAGACTCCAATTCATCTTTGTTCAAGTATGAAATGATGAAGAAATATGGTTATCTACAGACTTTCAGATGCCAGAATGTAAATCTCAGAGGTAAGAGGACCTTATATGCAGGGAAAGCTTGAGTAGTGATTTCAGATGGGGACAGACAGAAAGGGGGAATCTATAGAAATGATCACTGTTTTCCTACCTCTGAGAAAGGAGCAACTAAAGTCAAAGAAGTTTGACCTCCAGGAATGTAAGCTACTCACACGGAGACAGTGCCAGCAGGCAGAAAGCAAGGGGAAAGATTCAAGGAAAGCCAAGAAGACAACTTTGAATGCATTAGCATTTACAGTGTTCTCTCCAGCCCAGGTTCAAGGACAAAAGCAGATTCACGAGCAGAGGAAACACGTGATCTGACTAAAGAAAATAACAGAAACGAAGAGGTCAGGAGCAGAGATGGTATACAGAAATAGTTGTGGCAGGACACTGGGACTCTGGAAAAAATAAAAACAAACAAAACTAAAGGAGACATCAGTAAAGATCAGGAACAACCAATTCTAAGTATGTTAAAACCCAAAGGTAGCCATTCAATTTTTAAGAGAAAGTCAAGGAATATTTTTTTTATTCTAGAATCTAAACAGCTAATGAGAAGGAGATTTGACAATACTCCAAGGGTCTGCATTTGGAAGAGTTCCACATGCTTATTTTAATTGCATTTTCCCTTATTTTGCATTACAAAACATGCTCGATTTTGAAAACTCTAGATGGAAGCATAAAATCTTCTATGTAGTGCATTTTTCTGCCAACATATGTAACAATCGACAAAACTTTGGAAAGGCAGAATTATAACAGATAGCTACTGCCACAGATTTGGGATTGTTTTATTTATTAATTCATTCATTCCATCACACAACTATTATTTCTGAGTGTCTACTTATGTGCAAGGAACCTAGAGATTAAAACATTAACAGAAAAGTTTCAAAAGAACTCACCAGAATTCTGATAGTAGGGGGAAAAATACAATTTTAAGTTATTCTATGAAACAGTTATTTTCAAGAAAACAAACAACTTGAAATATAATGTTTCTTGTACCTAAAAATCAGATATTGCTATAAAACTCCCTGAAGCACAACTGTATAGATACCTTATAAGGAGGTATTTTGCAGGAATCCTTTTAAAACATTTTCAAAATGCATACACTAGGCACTTTTGCATTTGAAAAGAGCCATGAATTTCACAGCCCTGCCCAGACACAAGTTCATACAATAGCAAACTGATAGAGAAATAGCCAGAGAAAAACAAATTCAAAAGATAAAACTGTGCATGTCGGATCAAAAAGCTTCAAAAATGGAATATTTGGCAATTGCAAACAAACAGGATGACTGTGTAAATTAGTACTTTATCTCTGATACAAAAAACTGACCATCACCTAGCCCACTGACTTCCTATATCAGATATCCAGGAATTTGTTGGGTGAACTGATGAATTAAATACCAACAAATCTGTGTGGATCACTGTGGGATAAAGAAGCACATCAAGGAATCATGCAAATCCAAAAACATGAAAGATTACAGGTACCACCAAAGCTACTTTTCTCTAAATTGTTACCATAACATTAAACCCACATTATTTACAGTTGCTGCACACCTTCTAAGACTTAAACAATTAAATAAATAATTTATTTGTTTCATGGTTTGAGTTCCCTTCTTTTTAACAAATTTTCTTGTCATCTTTATAAATGTTCCAGTTAAAACTATTCTTTCAGTTAATGCTAAGAGGAGCCATCTAAGTGGATAGGCTTGCAGACATTTGCAATCATAATCAGGAAGACTATAAATTTTGATTCAGTTTGACTGTCATGGAGTCTAGAAATTTGCCCCTTACAAGGAAGGAAGAATGAGGAATAACTTAAGAACAGCACACTTCAGCAGTGGCAATCTTTTCCAGGGAACCTTCCTTTTAAAGTTACAAGTGCAGTTCAGTTGCTCAGTTGTGTCTGACTCTTTGCGACCCCTTGGACTACAGCACGCCAGGCCTTCCTGTCCATCACCAATTCCTGGAGTTTACTCAAACTCATGTCCGTTGAGTCGGTGATGCCATCCAACCATCTCATCCTCAGTCGTCACCTTCTCCTCTCGCCTTCGATCTTTCCCAGCGTCAGGGTCTTTTCAAATGAGTCAGCTCTTTGCATCAGTTGGCCAAAGTACTAGAGTTTCAGCTTTAGCATCATTCCTTCCAAAGAACACCCAGGAGTATCTCCTTTAGGATGGACTGGTTGAATCTCCTTGCAGTCCAAGGGACTCTCAAGAGTCTTCTCCAACACCACAGTTCAAAAGCACCAATTCTCTGGTACTCAGCTTTACAGTCCAACTCTCACATCCATACATGACTGCTGGAAAAACCATAGCTTTGACTAGATGGACCTTTGTTGGCAAAGTAATGTCTCTGCTTTTCAATACGCTTTCTAGGTTGGTCATAACTTTTCTTCCAAGGAGCAAGTGTCTTTTAAGTTACAAACTGCTCCCCAAATTATGAAATGGAAATGCTGGCTCAGCCAAAATAAAAACAGAAGTTTTTTTTTTAATGAATTTAGTTTTAAATTTTGTTTATACTAGCATGGAGATACAATTGATAGATAAAAGAAATAGACAATGACCAAATTCCTAGTGGTGGAACCAGAGTAGCATTCGATTTTAACCACACAAAAGGAACTTATTTTAGCATCGTTCTTCCATATATTATCATGTCACTCTTAACCATTTCAGCATACTATTTGATACTGTTTTGTATCTATGGACTTGAGTTCCAGTTCTTCCCTTCTGAGCATTATAATATCATTTTTCTTGTCTATAAATTTTAAGTATAGGGTGATTTAAATGAATATGTGTGCAAAATATTTAGCAGAATACTAATACCAGGTGAAAAGGGAAAATGAAACCAACCTATCGAGTTTCTTTTATAAAAAATAAAGCAACAGATATGGAATGTGAAGGAAAAGGGATTTCCTTAAATCAAAATGTTAAAGAGAAAAATTATCTTTAAAATCAGAAAATAATTATTGGATTGGGTGATGAAGATTTAGCATTTTCTCAATAAAAATATAAATCAGTGTTAAGGATCAGTAAAGAATTAATATCATTTCTGAAATCTCACCAAGAGTAGATCAATATTTTTTAATGTATCAGTTTATTAAAATAATCTGAACTACCTCATTCCCCTGATACCTCACTACTCACTTTATACCTTCAACCATTAAATCAAGCTTCATTCATTCAATGATTTTTGTTTTTTTCTGATACACAGAATACCTATAATTCTCTGCTGTTATCTGGGGATGCAATGAAGATACACATCTCTGCCTTCATGAGAGACTAATTCTAGCAAGTGATTAAATGAATGATTATCAAAATGTCGTAAATTATGACAAGTGAAAACATAAGTACTTAAGCTGGCAAGAGACAGGGGAGAGCAAGACTATACAGGATGATCAAAGAAGTTCTCCCAAAGAAAATAATTTTGAGCTGAGAACTCAAAAAGGAGAATCTATCAGATACATGTCTTCCCTGATAGCTCAGTTGGTAAAGAATCCACCTGCAATGCAGGAGACCCTGATTCAACTCCTGGGTTGGTAAGAACCACTGGAGAAGGGATAGGCCACCACTCCAGTATTATTGGGCTTCCCATGTGGGTCAGCTGGTAAAGAATCTGATACTTTAAAAATAAGAAGAACAGAGCATTCCAGGCCCAGGCCTGCAGGCAAGAAAGGGTAAGGACAAAAAGAAAGCGATAAAGATGGGCACACAATAAGGGAAAATGAAAGTGGTCATGACCTGGTTGTAGAGGTAAACTAGAAGCAGAGTATACAGGTATACAGGTATACAGGGGGTATATAGGTCATATGAAACAATATGAATTTTATTCTAAAAGTATAGGTATAAATGCTTTAGAAATTGAATGCAGAGCTCCAAAATAGCAGTGAAAGATAAGAAAGATCTCCTGAGTGATCAATGCAAAGAAACAGAGGAAAATAATAGAATGGGAAACACTAGAGATCGCTTCAAGAAACTCAGAGAGAACAAGGGAACATTTCATGCAAAGATGGGCTCGATAAAGGACAGAAATGGTATGGACCTAACAGAAGCAGAAGATATTAAGAAAAGCTGGCAAGAATACACAGAAGAACTATACAAAAAAGATCGTCACAATCCAGATAATGATGATGGTGTGATCACTCACCTAGAGCCAGACATCCTGGAATGTGAAGTCAAGTGGGCCTTAGGAAGAATCACTATGAACAAAGTTGGTGGAGGTGATGGAATTCCAGCTGAGCTACTTCAAATCCTAAAAGATGATGCTGTGAAAGTGCTACACTCAATATGTCAGCAAATTTGGAAAACTCAGCAGTGGCCAGAAGACTGGAAAAGGTTAGTTTTCATTCCACTTTCAAAGAAAGGCAATGCCAAAAAATGTTGAAACTACCTCACAACTCATTTCACATGCTACAAAAGGAATGCTCAAAATTCTCCAAGGTAGGCTTCAACAGTACATGCACCAAGAACTTCCAGATATTCCAGCTGGATTTAGAAAAGGCAGAAGAACTGGAGATCAAATTGCCAACATCCATTGAATCATAGAAAAAGAAACAGAATTCCAGAAGAGTATCTATCTACCTCTGCTTCATGGACCGTGCTAAAGCCTTTGATTGTGTGGATCACAACAAACTGTGGAAAATTCTTAAAGAGATAGGAATACCAGACTACCTTTCCTGCTCTCCTGCGAAACCTGTAAGCAAGTTAAGAAGCGACAATTAAAACCTAACATGGAACAATGGACTGGTTCCAAATTCGGAAAGGAGTATGTCAGGGTTGTATATTATAACCCTGCTTATTTAACTTAGGTGCAGAATGCATTATGCAAAATGCTGGGCTGGATGAATAATAAGCCAGAATCAAGATTGCCAGGAGAAATATGAATAACCTCAGATACGCAGATGATACCACCCTATGACAGAAAGCAAAGTAGAACTAAAGAGCTGCTTGCTAACGGTGAAAGAAGAGTGAAAAAGATGGCTTAAAACTCAACATTCAAAACATGAAGATCGTGGCATCTGGTCCCAATGGCATGGCAACTTCTGGCAAATGGATGGGGAAACAATGGAAACAGTGACAGGCTTTATTTTCTTGGGCTCCAAAATCACTTCAGATGGTGACTACAGCCATAAAATTAAAAGACGCTTGCTCCTTGGAAGAAAAGCTATGACAAACTTAGGCAGCATATTAAAAAGCAGAGACATCAGTTTCCCAACAAAGGTCCATATAGTCAAAACTTGAACCATAAGCAAAGCTGAGTGCTGAAGAATTGATGCTTTTGAGCTGTGATGTTGGAAAAGACTATAGAGAGTCCTCTTGAGAGTCCCCTGGACAGCAAGGAGATCAAACCTGTGCATCCTAAAGGAAATCATTAGAATATTATTGGAATATTCATTGGAAGGACTGATGCTGAAGCGGAAACTCCAATACTTTGGCCACCTGATGTGAAGAGCTGACTAATTAGGAAAGACCCTGATGTTGGGAAAGAATGAAGGCAGGAGGAGAAGGGGATGAAAGAGGATAAGACAGTTGAATAGCATCACTGACTCAATAGACATGAGTTTGAGCCAGCTGCAGGAGATGGTGAAGGACAGGGAAGCCTGGTGTGCTGCAGTCCATGCAGTCACGAGTCAGACACGACCGAGTGACTGAATAACATCAATAGGTAGTGTTGGCATGCATGTGTGTTGTGTGGTAGTGGGGGTTATGATTTCACTAACCTTATGGAATAAAATTACTCTAACTGTTATATGGTAACAAACTGGAGCAGCACACTAGAAGAAGCAGTACTAGATAAAAGCCACCTGAATTAGCTCAGATATGAGATAGTTGTTTAAACCAAAGTTGAAGAGTGGATATCAATACAGTAGACAGATTCAAGTTGTATACCAGATATAGAGCCAATAAATTCTGTTAAATTCTATTAAGGGGGTTTAGGAAAAGGTAATAGTCAAGCATGGGCTTCCTGGATTGCACAGTGGTGAAGAATCTGCCGACCAATGCAGGAGATACAAGAGACACAGATTCAATCCCTGGGTCAGGAAGATCCCCTGGAGGAGGAAATGGCAGCCCACCGCTGTATTCATGCCTGGATAATTCCATAGGAAAAAATAAGCCTGGCGGGCTACAGTCTATGAGCTCACAAAGAGTCCAACACGACTGAGTGACTGAACATGCATACTCAATAATCAAGGATACCTGTTACAATTCTGGCTTGATGAACTGAGTAAATAGTAGTGACAGTTACTGACATGGAAAAGAATGGAAGGAATAATTTGGGGGGAAAGTATCAAATGTTCTATTTTTAATCCATAAAATTTTAAGTACTTACTAATTGAGATATCAAATTAGAAGTTAGATATATTAATATCAGTTTGAATTGAGGAGAAAGTTCTTGGCCAAAGGTATACAATTGAGGGTCATCATTTTATAAGTAGTATTTAAAACCATGAGGATGGATGAAATCTCCTAGCAAACAAGAGTAGAGAGGAAAGGAGAACCACGACCAAGACCTAGGACAAGTCAATCTTTACAGATCTACAGAGGAGGAACAAACATCAGAGGAGCAGGGAAGGAGTGGTCAGTTCAGGAAAAAAAAAAAAAAAAACAGAAGAGAGTGGCATTTAGTTTGTGACTAAGGAACTTCCTTGAGATTTTCAATGGCTTTTTTCTATGACTTAGACTTTCATTTCACTGTTCCTGCTCCTCACAATCCCAAATACAGAGTCTGGACTCATAGAAAAGCATGAATTTTAGTTTAGACTACATTAGAAAAAGGCATTTAAGTACTCTTTATCATTGTAGCTGAATTTTGGCAGTCTACTTAAATTCTCTGAATCCACACTCTCCATCTACAAGATAGATGGGGAAAAACAGATGATTGAGAGGATTAAAACAGGTAATATATGACAAGCCCTTAAAACAGTGCTTGGAATAGGAAAGACCTATTTATCATTGAGTAAAGATAATGTTACCTGAATTTTTATCATTTCTCAAAACCTCTCTTCCACACTACTGACCATAACTGTTTGAACTTGATCACTGTCACAGGAAAAAATACTAATATGATAACAAAAATAAAATAATTTATTGAAATAAAGGACCAAGATATACAAATGAGAGAAGCATACATAAAGTTTACATAAAAGAATATGAAGGGGCATTTACTTATGGATCATGCATAAACCTGTTAAAATGTTTCCAAAACAAAATAAAGAGGCATAAAAGGAGGAGGAGGAAGACAAGAGAAAAATTACATTGATTTTTCAGGGAACTGTATCTCAAAATATTTGTAAATAAAAACTTTTATTTGTTCCATGAAAAAGGAAACAAAGATAAGTAAGAAATTTAAAGAATACATAAAAGGCTACCTTTGTAACTTTAGATAAAACAATTTTGAAAGGTTGTGGTATAAGTGGCAATGTAAGTATAGAGTGACTCAAGAAAGATGGCACTCAAGGAATGTGTCTATTATTGGCACAAACAGATTTATCACAAAATTTAGGTCTTATAGGAAGACTTTGGCAATAGTCATCAATACAGTTCTGTAAGTGAAGAAAAGAGATTGACTCAATGACAAAAGGTCTATTGATTATTGTGTTTAAGAAAGAGCAGGGCAGGACTCCAGAAATTGAAAGCTGTTAACACTGTTGAATTGAGACCATAAAATATTTGTGGGGATTCTACTGCAAAGACAAATGGTTACATCCACCACAGTGATATGTAAGATCCAAATCTGCGCAATACAAGGAAAATGGCTGAGTGTCTAGTCTCTTCCATAGAGTTAGTAAAACACATTGCAAGGGTAAGCTGGTTCAGTTACCAAGTAATCCCACATTAGGTAATTGCTTTTTACTAAAGACAACAGCGTATATATTCAGTGATAATATACATATAAGGGTAGCCATCTGAATGTAGGAGATATATGAGAATAGTATTTACAATGTGATTGGTAATCCAATGAAAAATGGGTGGAACTGACAAGATATAAATATGAGCATATCTATGTCAGATACAGATGCATTGCTATAGGCTTCTACTGTACACCGTGTCAATAGGTGGAGATACATATCTACATGGCATCATTCTTAAATGATTATGGAATGCCATCGATAAATACATCATAATACTGAAGTCTATTATAGACATTTGGTTGCCACTATTCTCTTTGACGGAGAAGGCAATGGCAATCCACTCCAGTACTCTTGCCTGGAAAATCCCATGGACGGAGGGGCCTGGTAGGCTGCAATCCATGGGGTCACTAGGAGTTGGACACGACTGAGCGACTTCACTTTCACTTTTCACTTTCATGCATTGTAGAAGGAAATGGCAACCCACTCCAGTGTTCTTGCCTGGAGAATCCCAGGGACGGGGAGCCTGGTGGGCTGCCGTCTATGGGGTCGCACAGAGTCGGATACGACTGAAGCGACTTAGCAGCAGCAGCATTCTCTTTGAATTATAGCTATTCTCTATGACCTCAATTGCTTATCCAGAGGTGGGTTCATAATCATTATTTGCAATTCTTTAATGCCCAGATGAATACTACTCTAGAAAACAAGGGCCATTACTAGCCTCCAGTGTGAATTCCAATGTTCTCCTATAGTCAGAAAGACTGTGGATCTCTGGATTCTAGTGAGAGGCCCTGAGAAACAGACCTCAGAGATCACTTCTAACTCAGAACTTTACCAGTTAAATTAAGGAACCCCAAATCTAGATTCTAGCACAGGACATAGGAAAATATTAGCAGGCTTCAGGTTTCTACAACATACCTGACTCCAGAGAAGAAAATCTTGGCAAGAATAAAGCCTCCCAGCCCAAATTGCTTCAAATGCAAACAATCAGAATCCATTTAAGAAATGCTTGTTGAACATGTGTTTTGCTTAAAATACAATGGTGAACAAGATAACATTGTCTATGGCTTACTTAGGTCTAGTCTTGTGAAGGAAATGGAGACACTATGAAGAATCCTCAATGCAATGTAAAAGGACCCATGACATAGGTGATCGTAGACTGAGAGGCACAGAGCAAGTGTTCTAAAGCCAGAGTTGAAGAAAAGGCTTTTCTTATGTAAAAATACTGAGGCTGGAAACAAAAGATTGAAGAAGAAAGCAGACATGACAACTGAAGCAGTGAGAAGAGTGTTTCAGGCAAAGAGGGCAGCATGTGCGAAGACCTGGGAGGAAGAAAGAGCAAGGCACTTAAAGAGACCTGGATTTAGTTCAGGAGAGCTGGAGCGCAGCCTCCGACAGCAGCTGCAGTAACGTGAGGACTGTGAGGAGCCATGCAAGATTTCTGAATTCAAGTGAGAAATACTGGTTTTAATTAATTAATAATAAAATAAAATATATACCCTAAAAATAAATCACCTCTATTTCCAAATCTCTCTCTCTTTACAATATTTTGAAGTTGTCATGTAGATTCAGAATCCAATGATGAAAAGTAAAGTATGATATCAGATAAACATCAGAACTGCACAGAAAATACTTGGAAGTTAAATTCATCAAGTCATGTCTAAGACTGTTCCCTCAAGTAAATTGCTTTACAATGCTTTTAGGTACATATACCTTACTACCAACTATTAAATATCATATCTGTTTTGAGCCTATTTTTACAGACTCAATTTAGTTCAATTTCATAAATTTATTGACCATTTCATATGGCCAGTTGTGGTGGAAAATAGAAGGAATACTTTAAAATATATGTCAGGTTAAACTGTTATTACCCTTGTTAAAGGGAGAACATTAGAAATGAACCAAAGGAAGGACAGATTTTGGCAGCTTTAGAATGGACAGAAACTCATAAGATGACCAACTGTTCATGTTTTATGTTTCATTTTATTTGCTTTATTTTCCTGTTTGTTTTTATGTCACAGATTCTTAAAGTTGTCAGTATAATAATATGTACAAATACCTTGAAGCTCCCATGTGGGGTTACAGTCTGATTTGATCATGAAACCATAGATACTTTCTCTCTGTGTATCTTTTATGAAGTAAATTTTCTCTAGAGCTTTGTTTCTCAAACTATGATCTGTAGTCCAAGAGCATTTGCATCATGGGAGCTTATCAAAAATTCAGAATCACAGACCTAACCTGAGACATACTCAATTATTAAACTTTCAAAAGCACTGGTCTAGAGAAGGAGTCAGCAAGCTTTAACTACAGAGGGCCAGAAAGTAAATGTTTGTGGCTTCAGGGGACACACAGTCTCTGTCACAACTATTCAGCTCTGCTATTTTATCACAAAAGCAGCCAGAGACAACTGTAAAAGACTGGAACTGGCTATGTTCCAATAAAACTTTTTTTAACAGAAACAGGTGGCAACACAAATTTGATTCCAGGTAATTTGCCAAACCCTAGTTTAGAGCATACAGTATGTATAAATGAAGAAAGGGTTCAAAAATGGAAAAAAAAAAAAAAAACATATAAATAATCCATTAACAAAGCCAGAGAAAGCAGCTTTTAAAGGAGTATGGCCAATGTCTCAGTCTAATTTTGCAGCAGTTAAGATAGCAGTAAGATAGAAGCAGTTAAGATTGAAGAGCTTTAGAGCCACTTGGGCTGTAAGCATCATGGCCTGAATTAGAGTGATGGCAATGAAAACATAAAGGTGAGTGGGAAAAAAGGAGAAACCCTATAGGTCAAAGAATCTGATTAGATGTAGAGTTAAGTCAGAATCACTGGATATAAGGAGTCAACATTCTTTTTGAGCACTTGGGAGAACAGGAGTACCATTGTGAAGAACTGGACTACTCAAAGAAAATGCTTGTATTGGATGAAAAAACTGATGTTTTATATGTTGAGTATAATTGGCTAATATTTTATCTAAAGAAAGATGTCTTGGAGGCAGTCTGTTGCTAGGTCAAGGGACATATGTCAAAGAGAGCTGGAAATTATTCATGAAAAATAAAAGGAAGAAAATACCTACTGAGCCAGATCTACAAAAGAATTTGGGAGGGGGAAGCAAAGGAAGCTTAAAGCGAGACCCTTAAGTAAGGCCTTCATTTAGAAGGAGATGACTGAGAAAGCAAGCAAGTAGAAATAGTTCAGGAAAGCACAAACCAACAGAGTAACTACATTTGAGAACAAAGGAGAAAATAAACATAGCAGATAATTTGAGATCCTAAGGTTCTTATATACAATACATTTAAAATACTAACAAATGAATGCCATCAGTAAGGTTTTCCTATATATTGCCACAGAGTAAATATTCTAACACTATAGTACCAGGATCGACCAAGGAAGGAGCCAGACGGCATGGCTCTACATTTCTGGAAAAATCAAATTTGCTTTTATTTGCTCAAAAAGCACTGCTTTTTTTTTTTTTTAAACATACGCTTGCCATTAACTATCCTGCTGTTTTCCTTGAATCTTGTTAATACAATTCAAAATATTCAGAATAGGAAAGTTGAGCAAGGACTTGAGATTGTATGACAGATAAATGGCAGGAACAGAACATCTTAGATCAACTTAGGTATATGCTACAAACATTGCTCAATAAATTTCTATGAATTCATTCAAGTCTCTAGACCAACAGGTTTATAATATGCAACGGGTTCTGGGAATTAAAAAGAATTAGAATAAAGATGATCTTTGCTGTATTTTCTATTTTGAGTTTATATTGAAAATGACATAACCATTTTTTTTTTCACTAAATACTTTCTCTTTCTTAGCATCATAATGGATTGTACATATCAACAGGTAGGCTGTGAGTAGTCAATACTCAGTAAGGTGAAAGCGTAGGCTTTCTGGCTTGAGATTTTCAATGGAATAACATGGATATCATAAATAGCTGCATTCACATTTCCTTTGCTTTCTGCATGCAGATACAATTTCACTCTCTGGTTGACAACTGAAGCCTAGGTTTACTGTAGAAACTGTAGAGAGAGTAATAATAGTAGTTAACATTAATTAAGAGCTTATTATGTGGCAGGAGCTCTTAGACAAGATCTAGATGTATCAATTCACTCTTGCCTGGAAAATCCCATGGATGGAGTAGCCTGGTAGGCTGCAGTCCATGGGGTCACTGAGAGTCGGATACAACTGAGCAACTTCACTTTCACTTTTCACTTTCATGCATTGGAGAAGGAAATGGCAACCCACTCCAGTGTTCTTGCCTGGAGAATCCCAGAGATGGGGGAGCCTGGTGGGCTGCCGTCTATGGGGTCGCACAGAGTCGGACATGACTGAAGTGACTTAGCAGCAGCAGCAGCAGATGTATCAACTCACTTAGACCTTTCCAGTTTTGCAGATAGTAATTATTACCTGGAAAGTGTCTTAAAGATCAAGTCCCCAGCTGCCTCGATTTTTTTTCCCATGCTGTATTTCTGTGCATTGCCACTGGTCAGTAGCTTCAGCCCAAGCAGCTTGACATCAGAGGCATGGCTTTTGCTCGATGGGTTCTGGCCAGCAACACAAATGTTGTGCTGCATGTATTTTGATCACCTCCACCCCATGGAGCACACATGTAATTGGCCAGATCGGCTTAAGGAGTAATCAGTTCATTTTCCCAGTCTGACATGATTCAGGGGCAACAGCTATACCATTAAGGGGTATGGAAAGATGCCCAGAAGCGGCCAATTGAATGGTGGCAAATACACTGTCGTTGTTGTTTAGTCACTAAGTCATTTTCAACTCTTTGCAACCTCATGGACTGTAGCCCGCCAGGCTCCTCTGTTCATGGGACTGCATAAAATTTAGTTTTACCTGTGCTTAACTTAACTGTTTTACTGAGTACTCACTGTTTCAGCAATCAGCATAGTGTAAAGTAATTCTGACAGGTAGAGATTAACAAACATGCCTAACGCTGCTTGTGGCTGGAATTTTAGAATAACTAAGCCCCGTCACTACTTTAAAACTGTTTAAAAGATTTATTCTGTTTGCATTTTGTGTTTGTAACTAGTCCTTACTCCCAACTCTTTGTGTTCTTTTTTTTTTTTTTCTTGTTAAGATCAGACAGCGAGCTTATAGCTCCTGTTCCTCAATCAGATAGTGCCTACATCACTGACACTTGTTTCCTTTGCTTCTTTATGCACGTACATCAAAGCCCGTAGTTGACAGGATCAGACTTTTGAAAAAAATCACTGATCCCAAAATAAAACGCAGGTGATTTCTGCCCCTATATGATCCCTTACATCTGTGATCTATCATTTCCCAGGTGTCAGTTACTGACTGAAGAAATAAAAATAACATTTAAATGATGGCTTTCAGACTTAATTAATTCATAGTGGCAAATAAAAAATATATGGTTAAAAGATAAGTTTCAATTTATATAGAACTTCGCTTTTCAACCATATTAAAGACACAAAAACAAAAACAAATGATCTATGCATAATAAATGCAGTTTTTATCCTTCCAGATACAAAACTGTCAAGGAAATTCAATTTGCTCCATAAATCATGACACAGTATGTAATGCCTATAATTTCTGGTTTTCTTTAAAGATTAAAAGAAGAGAAACCAACATTAAAATGCTGGGTACTACACTAGGGGTATCTGCATATATTAGTTCACTTAATGCTCACATAAACCTTGGAACACTGACATTATAATCTTCAATTTACAAATGGAGAGAGTGAGTTTCAAAGAAGCAAAATAACTTGTGCAAAACCATAAAGTCAGAAAATGGCATGGACAGAATTTGAACATAAATCTTCTGGCTTCATTTTTCCCCTTTGCCATTCTTCCTGAAAGAAATAACTCTCTATGAGTTGCACTTGAGTATGTAAAGAAAAGATGGAAGAGGGAAGAGTGACAAAGAGTTAGAAATGGACAAAAGATAGAGACACGAAAATGGGAACCGGGTCCTTGAACAAACAATATATTCATTTTCCATTTTCTGCACTATTTAAATACAAACTAATCTCACTGGTTTCATGGGCAAAATTTAGTTTGGATGATTACAAAAATGTTTCTGTGGGGACTGAGTAAGACAGCTGCTGTAATTCTAAACTGCTTTCTACTATTTCTACTTTGTAGCAGATATTAGAGTAAAGTTAAGTATACAGCAGTCACTGACTTCAAATTAAGTGGTAATGAATGCAGATTTCCATGAAGATTCCACGAGTTAGTAATTACAGTTTTATTGCAATTTGAAATGGTGAAATAAACTCAGTCTCCACTGTCCCATACATGTAATTGATGAGTTAATTTGTCTTCAGCACTCTCGCTGTTCTAATATTTCTCCATTGATGCCATGAAAATTAATAGGATGCAAAATGTATAAAACTACACCCACTAAAAAAAAAAAAAAAACACTGTACAGTACCAGGGAGGCATATTTATTTCATCTGTGGATGGTACAGGGTCACCATCTTTTTTTCCCCTTTCCCAGTGACATTTTCAGATTTGACATTCTGTGACATTTTCAGTTTAATATTGCTAATACCCTGACTGCAGAATTAAAAGTACACCCCGAGGAAGGGTTGAATGCAGACACATCAGAAAAAGTATAACTACTTGTTCCCCTCTAAGAAATGTTTACTTGTAAACAATATACTATACAGATTAAGAAACACAGAACAACTATATTTATCATTTCTTTTTGCAGGGAGTGGGGGCATGAACGGTCAGTTCTAGGTTCCCAGGGGTTGACTCTGTTGGTATAGTGATGTGTGATAACACAATGTGAGACCCTGTGCCTGGTCGCTCAGTTGTGTCTGACTCTTTATGACGCTATGGACTGCAGGCCGCCAGGCTCCTCTGTCCATAGGGATTCTCCAGGCAAGAATACTGAAGTGGGCTGCCATGCCCTCTTCCCAACCCAGGGATTGAACCCAGGTCTCTCACATTGCAGGCAAATTCCTGACCAGCAGAGCCATCAGGGAAGCCCTACCAGCATGTTGCCCAGGGACTATGCAACAAATGTCTAAAATAAAGATTTTATGACAGGTGCTCGACATACAGTAGGTGAGGCATCCTCATCTAAAGACAGCTCAAGAAAGGTATTTACAATTAGGATTCAGGAGCCCTTACACTATGTATCCCTAACTGATGAAAAACCACAATGTTAATTCAATGTTAGCAACATCGAATAACATTTATACAGGGCTCTGGTTGATGAATGAAAGATACGACTCATTTGCTTAAATGTAGTTGATAAGTTGTCTGATTATCCCATGACAATACCTATTATGGGCTCCTACTGCATTCCAAGGATGCCACTCATCTCCCTAGCCCAGGCACTGCTTACTTCCCTTCATCCAAGTAGTACACTTTTTATAGAGAAGGAGAATATCCTAGTAAGATTCAACCATGGCAACTGAGTAAAACAAAAACAGAGGTGATCTGAGCTATATGTGGCTCTAATTATCATTTACTTCCCTGGTGGTTCAGACGGTAAAGTGTCTGCCTACAATCATGGTCATGGTGGAGAGGTCTCACAGAATGTGGTCCACTGGAGAAGGGAATGGCAAACCACTTGAGTATTCTTGCCTTGAGAACGCCATGAACAGTATGAAAAGGCAAAATGATAGGATACTGAAAGAGGAACTCCCCGGGTCGGTAGGTGCCCAATATGCTACAGGAGATCAGTGGAGAAATAACTCCAGAAAGAATGAAGGGATGGAGCCAAAGCTAAAACAATACCCAGCTGTGGATGGGACTGGTGATAGAAGCAAGGTCCAATGCTGTAAAGAGCAATATTGCATAGGAACCTGGAATGTCAGGTCCATGAATCAAGCAAGGCAAATTGGAAGTGGTCAAACAGGAGATGGCAAGAATGAATGTCGACATTCTAGGAATCAGCAAACTAAGATGGACTGGAATGGGTGAATTTAACTCAGATGACCATTATATCTACTACTGTGGGCAGGAATCCCTTAGAAGAAATGCAGTAGCCATCATGGTCAACAAGAGTCCAAAATGCAATACTTGGATGCAATCTCAAAAATGACAGAATGATCTCTGTTCGTTTCCAAGGCAAACCATTCAATATCACAGTAATCCAAGTCTATGCCCCGACCAGTAACACTGAAGAAGCTGAAGTTGAACAGTTCTATGAAGACGTACAAGACCTTATAGAACTAACACCCAAAAAAGATGTCCTTTTCATTATAGGGGACTGGAATGCAAAAGTAGGAAGTCAAGAAATACCTGGGGTAACAGGCAAATTTGGCCTTGGAATATGGAATGAAGCATGGCAAAGGCTAATAGAGTTTTGCCAAGAGAACACACTGGTCATAGCAAACACCCTCTTCCAACAACACAAGAGAAGACTCTACACGTGGACATCACCAGATGGTCAACACTGAAATCAGGTTGATTATATACTTTGCAGCCAAAGATGGAGAAGCTCTATACAGTTAGCAAAAACAAGACTGGGAGCTGACTGTGGCTCAGATCATGAACTCCTTATTGCCAAATTCAGACTTAAATGGAAGAAAGTAGGGAAAACCACGAGACCATTCAGGTATGACCTAAATCAAATCCCTTATGATTATACAGTGGAAGTGAGAAATAAATTTAAGGGACAAGATCTGATAGAGTGCCTGATGAACTATGGATGGAGGTTCGTAACATTGTACAGGAGACAGGGATCAAGACCATCCCCACGGAAAAGAAATGCAAAAAAGCAAAATGGCTGTCTGAGGAGGCCTTACAAATAGCTGTGAAAAGAAGAGAAGAAAAAAGCAAAGGAGAAAAGAAAGATATAAGCATCTGAATGCAGAGTTCCAAAGAATAGCAAGGAGAGATAAGAAAGCCTTCCTCAGCGATCAATGGAAAGAAGTAGAGGAAAACCACAGAATGGGAAAGACTAGAGATCTCTTCAAGAAAATTAGTGATACCAAGGGAACATTTCATGCAAAGATGGGCTTGATAAAGGACAGAAATGGTATGGACCTACCAGAAGCAGAAGATATTAAGAAGAGATGGCAAGAATACACAGAAGAACTGTACAAAAAAGATCTTCACAACCCAGATAATCATGATGGTGTGATCACTCACCTAGAGCCAGATATCCTGGAATGTGAAGTCAAGTGGACCTTAGAAAGCATCACTATGAACAAAGCTAGTGGAGGTGATGAAATTCCAGTTGAGCTATTTCAAATCCTGAAAAATGATACTGTGAAAGTGCTGTACTCAATATGCCAGCAAATATGGAAAACTCAGCAGTGGCCACAGGACTGGAAAAGGTCAGTTTTTATTTCAATCCCAAAGAAAGGCAATGCCAAAGGATGCTCAAACTACCACACAATTGCACTCATCTCACACGCTAGTAAAGAAATGCTCAAAATTCTCCAAGCCAGGCTTCAGCAATATGTGAACCGTGAACTTCCTGATGTTCAAGCTGGTTTTAGAAAAGGCAGAGGAACCAGATATCAAATTGCCAACATCTGCTGGATCACCAAAAAAAGCAAGAGAGTTCCAGAAAAACATCTATTTCTGCTTTATTGACTATGCCAAAGCCTTTGTGTGGATCACAATAAACTGGAAAATTCCAAAAGAGATGAGCATACCAGACCATATGACCTGCCTCTTGAGAAACCTATGTGCAACAGGAAGCAACAGTTAGAACTGGACATGGAACAACAGACTGTTTCCAATTAGGAAAAGGAGGACGTCAAGTCTATATTTTGTCACCCTGCTTATTTAACTTCTATGTAGAGTACATCATAAGAAACCCTGGGCTGGAAGAAGCACAAGCTGGAATCAAGATTGCCAGGAGAAATATCAATCACTTCAGATATGCAGATGACACCACCCTTATGGCAGAAAGTGAAGAGGAACTCAAAAGCCTCTTGATGAAAGTGAAAGTGGAGAGTGAAAAAGTTGACCTAAAGTTCAACATTCAGAAAACGAAGATCATGGCATCTGGTCCCATCACTTCATGGGAAATAGATGGGCAAACAGTGGAAACAGTGTCAGACTTTATTTTTCTGGGCTCCAAAATCACTGCAAATGGTGACTGCAGCCATGAAATTAAAAGACGCTTACTCCTTGGAAGGAAAGTTATGACCAACCTGGATAGCATATCGAAAAGCAGAGACATTACTTTGCCAACAAAGGTCCATGTAGTCAAGGCTATGGTTTTTCTGGTGGTCATGTATGGATGTGATATTTGGACTGTGAAGAAAGCTTTGCACCAAAGAATAGGTGCTTTTGAACTGTGATGTTGGAAAAGACTCTTGAGAGTTCCTTGGACTGCAAGGAGATCCAACCCATCCATTCTAAAGGAGATCAGTCCTAGGTGTTCTTTGGAAGGACTGATGCTAAAGCTGAAATTCCAGTACTTTGGCCACCTCATGAGAAGAGTTGACTCATTGGAAAAGACTCTGATGCTGGGAGGGATTGGGGGTAGGAGGAGAAGGGGACGACAGAGGATGAGATGGCTGGATGGCATCACTGACTCGATGGGCGCGAGTCTGGGTGAACTCCAGGAGTTGGTGATGGACAGGGAGGCCTGGTGTGCTGCAATTCATGGGGTCGCAAAGAGTCAGACACAACTGAGCGACTGAACTGAACTGAACTATCATTTTCTAATGCCAAGTAAGATCCAACTGACCCAATGCCAACTGATCCAATCTTTGTTTTCTCCACTACCACTAGCACATGATCTGTCTTAAGAACTGAACCCTTCCCCATCCTCCAAATATGGATACATTTTAGGTGGTATTTGATATGATATTTGAACATGAGATGAAGACAAAGGACCTGGAGTGAACCCAGAGGACAACTGGATCTACCAGGTCAAGTGAAAAAATGAAACAGCTTCTGGGTTTTGCTTTTTTTTTTTTTTTTTTTTAGATTTATTGAGATATAATTGACAAACAAAAGTGTATATATTTAAGGTATATAATGTGATGATTTAATATAAGTATATGTGAAATGATAACCAAAATCAAGCTAATTAATACACCCATTCCCTCACATGGTTATCTTTTTGTGTGTATGGTTAGAACACTTAAGATCTACTCTACTAGTAAATTTCAAGTATATAGTACACAGTATTATTAACTATAGTTACCACACTGTTCATTAGATACTCAGAACTTAGTAATCTTATAGCTCAAGGTTTTTACCCTTTGACCAACTTTGGAAATAAGAACTTGTACCTAAATCCACGTTGATGCTAGTTCTAAGTGTCCCTGGCTGGTCTGAGTGCTCTGCTATGGGCCTTCAAATTACACTATGGAGCAGACACAAGTTCCTCCCAATAGTCCAACGTATATAAATATACATGAAATAATTTAAAGCAGGAACACATATATTTGTACATCCATGTTCACAGAAGCATTATTCCAATGGTCCAAACGCAGAAGCAACTCAAGTGTCCACTGATGAATGGATTAAACAAAACGTGGTATACACCTACACTGGAGTATTATTCAACCTTAAAAAGGAAGGAAGCTCTGACTCGTGCTACAACAGCGATGAATTTTGAGGATTATATACCAGTGAGATGAACCAGACATTAAAGGACACATTCTCTGTCATTCCACTTCTATGAAGAGCCTAGAGTATTAGTCAAACTAAGAATGATAGAAACTAGAGAAATGGCTGCACCAGACTCGGGGGAATGAAGGTATGGGGACTCACTGTTTAATTGGTGCAGAGTTTTAGTTTTAAAGGATGAAAAGAGTTCTGGAGACCGACAGTGGCGATGGTTCTATTAATACAATAATGTGAATGTACTTATGAGCATACTTAAAACAGTAAACTGTATGCTGCATTTCACAAGCTTTTAAAAAAATTTAATAGTTGAAAAAATGCTTAGTAAACTGATAATGGGAAGAATTCACTTTATTGATAAAACATATACAAAAACACCTAAAAAACATTTTATTTAATAGTGAAATGTTGAAAGAGTCACAAAAAATTGAGCCTATTGTTTGAATTGAAATGGGAAAATAAAACATTGTTCATATGACTTAACTGTGTTTAAAGAAAAACTTGCAGATTTTAGAACTAAATTATTGGCATAAATTAGCTTACAAAAGTTGTGTGACAATGCCAACATGCAAAAATTAATTACATTTTTATATATCAACTATTAAGACATAAAAGATGTCATTTACAACATCATAAAAATTTAAATAACTAGAATTAATCCACCAAAAGATATATTATACATCTATATAGAGAATTACGAAACACTATTGAGAAATAAGACCAAATAAATAGAATGATGAACTGTGTTCATTGACAGAAAATTCAAACTGTAAATATATAAATTCTAGTGCTAATATATGGATTCTATCTCAGTCAAAATCTCAACAGGTTGTGTATATTTATACATTGGTATGTAGATTCCAAAATTATTTGGAAATACCAATGTTCAGAATAACCAACATAATCTTTAAGAAGTTTGATGGGCTTATTGCACTAGATGTTGTGACTTATTTTAAAGCTACCATAATTTAAAAGTTATGGTGTTTGGGAAGAGATATAATTATAGAAAAACAGAGTAGACAGCCCAGAAACAAACCCATGAAAATATTGCTGTCCATTGCTGATGAGAGTGAAAACTGGTATAACCACTTTGGAAAACGGTTTGGTCTCACCTAATAAAGTTTGAGATATGGAGACTCTATTATCCAGTGATTACACACCTGATTATATACCCAACAGACATTTATGCAGTGGTTCCCCACAGGACACAAACGAGAATGCACACTGCTGCCCTGTTGGTAAGAGTCCAAAACAAGAAGCATGTCAAATGTTAATCAATAGTATAAATTTTTTTATAACCATACAAAGGAATATTATACATCAATGAAAATAAACAGTCATATGTGACATCTTGGACAATCTCACAAAGTAACATAAAGAAAATTAAGCCAGACATAAACAAATACATATTGTATAATTTCACTTAAATTAAGTTCAGAAAATCGGTAAAACTAAACTAGTGTTTAGCTAGATGATGAAATCATAAACAAAATTAAGGAAATTATTAATATTACGAGGAGACATGATTAATGACTGGAAAGAGCTGTGAGGGGGTCTTCTGCCACCTTGGCAGTGCTCTATTACTTAACAGTGTTGTGTAAAGGGAGACAGCTTTGTGAAAAACAAAGCTATACATTTGTTTAATTTTGCTGTCATCAACAATAAAATGGCTAAAAATTAATTGTAGAAAAATACATGTTATTCAAGTCAAATGAATGTCAAAAGAATGCCTAAATAGTGTCTAAATAATACAGGGAAATATCAGATTCTTCTACTAAAACCCTTTGTTATGTTTTATTACTGGTCCTCCTGGATATTAGAGAAGCTGAGAGACACTGGTAGAAATTTCTTGATACCTGAAAAACACTAACGTCCTAAAATGGCATCAATTTTGCTCCAGGAATGCAGTTAGATTTCACAGTAAATGACTGGGAATGAAGATTTAAATATCTTCTGCTGCTGCTTCCTTTCAGTTTCTTAATTGTGAACAAACATTTCTGTTTCAAGGTACAAAGAGATGATTTTGAAAGCCCCTTATTCATTTTGTGTAGGATTTAGCCTTCATACCCTCAGCCAGTTGAAGTGGAAGACCCCTGTTCTTGGTTTACAGAGGAGTTTACAGCACTGAATGGTATGTAGTGAGGGAACTTAGCTTACACATAAGCATGCAAGTCTTCCAGTTACACACACAGCTGGCAGAAATGGGACCAGCAATGAACAGCAGGAAAGTTGTCAGAAATACAGAGCATTATGCTTCCACTCAATATATCCACTTTATCACAACCTCCCCTCTCAATGTGAAAAGAACATGGATTGCAAAGCAGATATGCTGCCCTACTATCTCTCCTCAGGCTTTATCCCTTCTGATATTATTTATATGAGTCATACTCTGTTTAGTACAAGTCCAAGACTTAGCGCTATTCATACTTCATGGCACAAGTCTGCTCAAATAGATGTTCAGATATGCTGCTCCCCAAATGAAGACAAGGCAAAGACTTCAGGCCCAAGCCAACCGCTGCCTCCAACACAGAAAGATTCACTGATGCCGTCCTAAGCTGTGATGATAAGCGGGAATGGAAAACTCAGCTTTCAGTCAATTAGAATAAATGTATAAAAACAAAAGGAGTGTGTGTGTGTGTGGATACTACGTGAGATGATGTGTGGTATGGTGAGGGAGGAAGCACAAAAACAGAATTGATCACAGACAACCAACCATATGGAAGTCAGTGGCTTATAATAATAGAAATCATTTTCTACAAGGTAGAGTGATGGGTGACTCAATTTTACAAACCCCCTGGTCTACAATGTATTCTGAAACAATAAGAGGGGTAAAATCAAGTTAAGAATGCCCTCATTTGTTCAACAACCAGAAATATGTTCCTTTCTTTGGGGCAACCCTATGGAGGGTTAAGCTGATCTGCTGTGCTGAGCAAACAGAGGGCTGCTCACCAACAGCATCTGCTGGGGACTTGAGAAAGCTTTTCTCTCTTAAAAGATACCATTTTCCATTTTTATTTCTTCTGGTGTGTAAACTCTTAAAGAAATGATGCATTGCATGGAAATTCATCCACAGCTGAGAGTGCAAATAAGGGAAGAAAAACAAATTATAAAAGACATTAAAAGGTACATTTCAGAAAGCAAGTTTACTCAGTTTCTTAGGCAATGAAGCATTCATGTTTTCAATTTTAACAGAAAGGCAGAAAATATAAAAACAAAGTGATTCCCAGGGAAAAGATGCGCTTAACACAGTTGAGAAAAGTTGGTTATTTTTAAACTTTTCCCCTTAAGAAAAAGGGAAATTGTATAGCTGCAGATTTCAGTTGTCTCCTAAGAGTGTTGGCATTCCTACATTTGTGTGTGGGAGGCAAATATTTGCTAAACTATTTGGGAAAGAAAGTGCACATACAGTAAAGCAGCAGGAAGTATGTATTGATACTGTATTGCGTTTACCAATCTTATAATCAAGAGTACCTTGTTAAACTGTAGCACCTCCTCTGTCATGCACTGGCTGATGATGGCGAAATATATTTTGAGAAATCAGCAGCTATGGTTCAAAACTAATTCTCTGAAATTCAGACTATGTTGCTGAAAATGCACACCTTTTTTTGTGTTTAGGTATATTTAGATGTTGAATGTGTAATTATAGCATGTTGGTCTTGAGAACACTCATCTAAGCGATTTCTTTTTTGCCAGGGGAATGAGGTTCATGAAATTTCCAGACATTAAAGCATTTTCTCTGCACCTACTAACTGATGTGTACTGATTGAGAATTCATTGATCTCTGCAAAGCTTAAACATAAAATGAAGAATGATAAAGCATCTCCTTCAATCTTTGGTTTCAATCTTTTAAGTACATAGGTGACCTTGTTTTTTTCAACTAAAAGTATTTTAAACACGCATTTATGGCATAAAGAACTAACTGGAAGTCATCAATTTTTAAATTGGTTTTACTTGCATTAGTTCTGAGAATCTAGAAATATATGCTGAGGCAAATATTCCTTGTATGTAGCTTTTACAAAAATTATATTTTCTAGTGAATAAAGTTTCCTATTACACAAAAGTGTATTGGATTTATTTACATGAATAATTAATAATATATCACTTAGAGTACTTTGTTGGGTCTGCTTTATTTCTCTTAATTTGTGTGCCTGGGTCAGTTGAGTTAATGCAGTACCTTGTTGCATGTGAAAGCATCATGTATTCAAGTAATAATAATAGCTATTAACACCTGACAGGTAATGTTCATTGAAAGCTTATTTTGGGCAGATACTGTGCTAGAAGTTTATATGCATTGCCTCAACAAATCTGTACATCTATAGATTATCACTGCCCCACTTGGGAAGTTTAATTTTCCAAGGTCAGCATATAAATAGAGGTAAAGATGGAATCTGAACCTAGATTTGTTTGATTCTAGAGCCTATGCTCTTAAATTATATAATATTATCCATGCTTTTATCAGGAAAAAACAAACAAACAAACAAAAAACTCATGCTTATCATGAGAAGAGACTGAACCTTGAGTTGGGTGTGCCCAAGCACCAGTGAGACTAAAGCCAGCTTCATGTCAATCAGATGGCCCAAATTCACTGAGGGCACCCTCTGCTCCAAAGGAGACCAACGACATGTACAGTGAGGATGCAGATCTATTTTCAGTGACCAGCTGTTTACTTCCAAAAAAGTTACAATGCTTATTGTTCCAGCAACTAAAGCAAGTGTCAAAGATGAGACATCGTATTCAGGGATTTGGTGAGCGGTCCCCAAAATGTCTGATCTTGGCACAAATTATGAAACAACTGGAACTTCCACAATATTCTAATTCCTTACTGGACATGAAAAATCTCCACAAAATCAAACCAAATTGCCAGAGTGATTGGATAATCTTTCCTACTCTAAAAGAAAACAGTGGTAAGAAATCCAATGAATATTAGAGAAACATGTTTGGCTTAATGCTCCATTTCATCTCTATCTTCTACTTTTGTAATCTTTATCAAACAAAAAATTCAAACATTCAAAGGAAGCTATATTATCTGTGCATTTTGTACTTAAAGGCAAGTAAAATAACTTGTGTTGGAAAAGATTATCACGCCAGTTACAAGAGCTGTACAGAATTTTTTTCTTGTGGTCATTATTGTTATCAACTTAATCTTTACAAAGAATATTTAGTTAACCAGAATATCTCCCTTCTCACAAATGATGGATATTAGGTTTAACTTTTCTTGTGGTCATTATTGTTATTAACTTAATCTTTACAAAGAATATTTAGTTAACCAGAATATCTCCCTTCTCACAAGTGATGGATATTAGGTTTAACTTTTCTTGTGGTCATTATTGTTATTAACTTAATCTTTACAAAGAATATTTAGTTAACTAGAATATCTCCCTTCTCACAGATGATGGATATTAGGTTTAACTTTTTAGTGAGGTCAAAATATGCCTAGAAAGTATACAATTCATAGGTCACAGCTGAATGAATAATCATAAAAGGAATATATCCATGTAACTACCGTATAAATCAAGAAATAGTACACCAACAATGATCCAGAGCCACATCCAAAGCTACTAAATCCTATATTGTTAATATTTTGCTTATTTTAAAATTTTTCTATAAATGGAATCATATAATATGGATTTATTTGCTATGTCTGTCTCTTTTGGTTTAATATGGTAGGATAACGACATAGTACTGCACGTTGTTCACACATTTTTATTACCATATCTTATTTCACTTCCATGATTATACCAAAATCTCCTTACCCATTCTACTGCTGATTGAAAATGTGAGTGGTTTCTAGTTTGGGGATATTATGAGCAATGTTGATATAGCTGTTATTGTACATGTCCTTGGTATATAAAAACACTCACTTAAAATGGATACACAAGAAAGCAAAACTGTTAGGCAATGGGATAACTGTTTTACCAATTTTGGAAGATAATGCCAGTCTTCCAAAACTTGTGTACCAATTTGCACTCCCACAAAACTTCATGAAAGTTTCAGTTGTTTTATGTTCTTACTTCAGGTTGTTAGTCTTTTTAAAGCAGTTAAATTGTATGCTGTTTTTAATGAGTATGAATAAAAAGGTGAATTTAGGATTAGCATTTTAGTGTATTAATTTACACTGGCAATCACTATGATAAAGAAAGAAATCCTAATGCTTAAAGGTGCATATTTGAGAGTCTAATGCTGTTTGACCAGTCCCAGCTGCTTCTTATCTTTGTGATGGTAAACATATTTCTTTGCCTTGCTAAACCTTAGTTTTCTCATCTGAATAATATATAACATAAAAGCATTATTATTAATTAAAACAGTCGAGCTTGGTATAGTACCAGGAACTCAGAAATCATTCTAAAGGCATCCGATATTGCTACCTAAGAGCTCTATGACACTGGCTGAAATCAACAAGCTACCATAATGTTGTCTTTTGCCAGCCTATGCTGATTTTTTTCAAAATTCAAATTCAAAATCCTTTGTCTTCCTCTGCTCATGATTCATAACATCAGATCTATATGTAATTTAAACAGTCCTCAAGTTCCTGGACCCATTTCCTTAACTTTGAGTAGATAAATATTTATATCACTTAAGAAAAGCAGTTTTTTCTTTCTCTCATCACTTTATCTATAAATATACCCTCTTTCTCTGCTACATTTTAAATCTTTCTTTTCTCTTCCCTACCCAACATAGAGACTTCAAAGAATCTTTCATATAAGAAATTATCAATAATTATTAATCAAATTGCCCTCATTTGTTCATATCAGAAAGCCACAAAATATACCCAGTATACCACAACATATTACTTTAATACATAAGACGAATATAAAATTCTCTAAAAATGCCAATGAAAAGTATGGTGATAACAATAGCAATCAAAGTTACAACATTCAAAAACCACTAGACTGCTGTCTTTTACAAATCTCTCATAGTTTCCCAAATTTCTTTATTTTCCTAAAACTTGGAAATTGTTTTGCCTAAGATAAGCCAACATATTCAGGCGTGTTTCATAATTCTGTACAGATGAATTACAAGTAACTCAAAACCGGCAAAACACATCCTTCTGTGCCTGATGTATCACTCCTGTTCTATGAATGAAGAAGATTAAAAAAGTGAAGATCCAAATAACCAATGGAGGTACTTGTGCTTTGCACAACAGCAAAATGAGGAAGAAATAAAACATCATAAAGTTCCTTTTTCTTCAGTTTTATTTCTACCCATCTCTCTATAGTAAATATTTTATATAATTATTACATTATTCATGCTTTCAACAAGCATTTAGCAAAGTATCTACTCTGTCCAAGGTACTAACCCAAGTAAGCACCATAAGGATGGATCAAAGAACTCCATGCAATAAAAAAAACCCTGCATTTTAGTGGGTAGAAAAGGCATGTGTTTAAACCTAAGACAAGGAGTATCATATACAGAAAAACCACAGTTAAGATGTTATGACAAGTCAGAGAGATCATATTTTACCGAGGGGATGAAGAAAGATTGTGTGGAGCAGAAAACATGCAGCATGGGTCAAGAAATAGAGGGAAGGTTTTACATCCACACTGCACTCTTTCCCTAACTATGTGGATGACTCTAAGCTTTCCTATTCAAGTAAGTTGGGATATCATTTTCCAGCAATGATCATAGTGATGCGATGATCTGTGTGGGATTTTAATTTGACCCTGATGCCCACTATTCAAGGAAATGTGTATTTCACTTAATAACTAGGCTTGTGTTTGGTGACTCTGGTCACGCATAGTAAATGCACAAATGAGTGTTTGGAACAAGACTATACTTGTGGAAAAATTACTTACTTAGCAATTAATGAGCCTATTTTCATTGATGCCTGAGGCACTTCGAAAAATGATGGAAATAAATTGAAGCAATTTATTTAGAAAATGCAAAATTGTACACATGGATAGTATTTGTTATCTACCACCATTCATAATGAGACTCTCTCAATATACTTTAGAATATAGTGGAGGTGACTATTTATAGAATTAAAACATCATCAAAGATACTTAGGAGGAACTATTACCCAAAAAACCCCCCCAAAACCTATTTGACCTAATACTTCAAACCTAGAAGCTGTGATGTGGTGTGTCTAAAAAAAGAACAGTCCTGCATGTGAAGATATAATGAAGAATGGACTGGGAAGAAATGGGAGAGCTTTTTCCTACACAAATCAAAATGTGGAATGGTATACAATATAAAGAAGAATAATAAATAACAACAATATTCTTGATTATATTTTAGAAATATCCACAGATATTGACAGGATAGATTGAAAATAAAAAGATTTAGATAATGGAACTAAGCCACTGCTTTGTAAATTCCCTAATAACTCACATACATTTCAGATATAAAAATGGTTTTAAGAGAATCATTCCCGTTATCTAATCTAAAATCTAATACATATTTTTTTTCTTTTTAAGTACACAATATTCTTTCCAGAAGAGGTTATGAGATACTAAATACACAATCCAGTTCCAGGCCACAGTAGCCAGGAGTAGATGTTGCTGAATGTATCTCAGGAGGGAATCATGGCTTTGCATGTTTATGTTTTTGTTTTGATACATTTAGTAATGGAAAATAACTTTCAACATTCAAAGGTGAAGTCGGAAGTTAAGGTTGAAGTACTCTCACCAATCTCAAGGTGTTGACAAAAAAAAAGTTCACTGATTTCAGCAGCACAGGCAGAAAGTCCTTTCTTAAATATTAGCCAAAAATTCTACAGAACAATGTCAAAGAAGTATTCACCTCTTTAGAGTCATCTGTTTAACTTCTAGCACTGCCTGAATCCAGGCTCTAAGCAATCTAAAAAGAAATAACTAAAGCTCTTAAAATAGAGTAGACAAAATCTCTTAAATTTGAAATACTACAAGGAAATTACTTGAAAGTTCTCCTGGCTCTGATTCAAGAAACTGTTTCAACACAGATTACAAAAAAAAAAAAAACACGGAAAAGTTTGACACAAAAGGGGATCAACAATCAAATTCCAAAACTAGACTCTTAAAAGCAGATAATTAAGATAAAAGTACTGAACTAACTCTAGTCAGACACATTTCTATTATTCTAGATTAAGAACTTTACAAATTCCTAGGACATACTGGTAAAATAATGTATCACACTGTTAACATATCTACAATGAATTTTAATCCATTGGGGATGTACATATGTAAGTATAAAGATATACCCAAGAGACTAACTTAGAAAGGAAATATCTCAGTTCCACTGTCAAGATTCTCAAACACTAAGTCACTGCAAGTCTATTGGGGAGAACTGTGATTCACGGGTCTCTGATTCATTTGCAGGAAAATTACGAGGATGATAAAAGGGTTTTCCTCTTACATAGGCAAGTACCTTTGCAAATTCTTAGTCTCATTCGGTTGAAGCCAAAATATTTAAACCTGTATTTTAAAGCTAAGTTACATACTATTATTAAAGGTCCAAGATTCCTAGAAATGTGTCATTACTTCCAGACACAATTATAAATTTAACATACTGCTATCATTTATGCAAGAGCCTTTAGTTATATTTGAGCTATATTTTAGTAATGTTATAGGAGTTATATTCCACAGTGACATTTACAAATTTGTATATTTACAAATGTGTAAAGCACATACTGTTCAAAAATGTCAAAATGGCAAGAGTTGTACAAGAGGGCTTATAGGTTTTGTAAAATACAAAATTGTGTTTGTAATCAAGATTCTGGTTCCTAGACCTGGCTGACTAGGTCATCAAAAACCTTTAAGCGGTATGGCTAAACTAAGCTCATGTTCACAACATTGTTCCTTAAATTTTACTCAGATTTAAAACAATCTGCAGTGTCTTGAACCCAACCACTTTGCAGCCAAAGCAAGGAGTTTATATGTCAACTTTGCCCATACTATTCTTTGTGCCTAAAAGTCTGGCACAGATCATGTATCTGGTGCTGTGAACTTCAAACTCTGTGTAAGAATGACCAGCTTCTGGGAAATTATCAGATAATGCAGTGATATCACAGCTTAATGCCTGCTTGTCCACTTAATATCATGGATTTGAATTTTTATATCCAGAAACAAATGATATAATGGAGGCACTGGGCAAGAAATGTTGATTCTCTAGCAGCTGCAGAATTTGATGGTCCATTTCAATTTTCCCATAAGGTTTTCATCCCAGCTTTTCACTGTGAGAAAGCTGAGCAAAAGGCACATCCAGTCTATGCCATAACTGCCAAAAATGCAAAATCATTTAGTTAGTTTCTATTCAATTTAGAATAATTAGTTTTAGAATATGGGAAATATTTATTGTGGGTGCTAGTTGGTACTCCTTGCCTTTTCTTCTATAATCTTTCTTTTATCCTTTTGATCTGTTAGGAAGAAAAAAGAAAATGCTCAAGGATATTCAGAGGTGTGTGTATATGTCCCCTGTATTTCGAAGTTAAGTTACATACTATTATTAAAGGTCCAAGATTCCTAGAAATTTGTCATTACTTCCAGACACAATTATAAATTTAACATACTGCTATCATTTTTGCAAGAGCCTTTAGTTATATTTTAGTAATGTTATAGGAGTTATATTCCACAGTGACATTTACAAATTTGTATATTTACAAATGTTTAAAGCACATACTGTTCAAAAATGTCAAAATGGCAAGAGTTGTACAAGAGGGCTTATAGGTTTTGTAAAATGCAAAATTATGTTTGTAATCAAGATTCTGGTTCCTAGACCTGGCTGACTAGGTCATCAAAAACCTTTAAGCGGTATGGCTAAACTAGGCTCATGTTCATGCATGAAGGGTTGGTTGCACAGGTCACAGGGTTGCCAGTGGTCACAGAAGTGGGTCCTGGCAGGGTCACTCAAAGGCACAATTCATTTGGACCAATTTCCCTCCATTAATGGTAATAGGAGCCATAGTTGGCAAACAACAGATTTCCATGCAACTCCAACGATCTGACTAGTGTGGAAATTTTTAATAAGCAATCAGTGTGTTTCAATTTCATGATGTGCCTACTGAGGCTCTATGGCTACATTCTCTGTTAGGGAGTACCTAGTGTCATGGAACACAGGTCCCTGAAAGGTGAAAGATTCATTTCCACTCCTCAAGAAAACCTGCTTATTCACCTCTGTTTACAAATGCAGGCACAGACGTGCTCAAAGTATGTTTGCTTATTTTTCTTTCCTGATGTAGATAGAACATCTGTTTTCTAAAACATCATTTTATTTTCAGTAACATTTGGTCCTGAAAGTATCATCAAGGAATTCCCTTCAAGCTTACATCCTAGCTGTCAACATCACCCAGAAGCCTTGCCATCTAGGTGCATGTGAGAAGATGAAAAAGAAAGCATCTGGTTTATTGCTCAGATTCTTCCTTATAATACATAAATAAAACGGAACTCCAATAAATAGTTCAAATAAGTAACCATCACAAGAGTTTTAACTGATTTTTAAAAGTTTTCATATAGCTTAAGATAAAAAACACAAAAGAAATGAACCTTTAGTTAATAACAATTTTATTTCACTATTTATCCTACCATATTTCAAAATTACAAATTGAAATTATATCTGAATTCATTTGGCAAGGCTCAGAAAATTAATGTGCATATTCATAACTGTAAAACCAAATCTATTGTCTACATGCAGTCTAACTTTCATTTTATCTATAAAATGATCAGCCTTACAAAGAATAGACATATAATGAAATTGCTTTTTTCATACTAAAAGTAGACAGTTTTATCATGCTGAAAACAAAGAAACCTACTACCATACTTAAGAAAGATATTAATTAAATCAATGCTAAATTATAAAAAATTCTATCTTAATCCATTATCTAAATTACATAACACTCTAAAAATGTGATAAAGACTTCTAACTGTTTATGAACATACTTCTGCAAAACAGCCTTTAAAACACAATAGGAAAACTTCAACTGCCTACTAGTCTTTTAATTAAATAATCTATAATATGAAAGACAATAGCTTGCAAATATTAAACTTGCTTTCAATGCATATTAATCCATCTTACCAACATAAACTATATATCTATAAAAGTTTGTAATATCTATTTTATTTACTCTGAAAAGATTTAAAAATTTCTATTTTTAGTAAAATTTACAATCAAACCTCTTTATTGGTTTACTTTATCAAAAAATTAAGACAGAGGTAATCTGTCAATCCTCAGAGCATTTTATTATGACAGGTAACAAGTAATTATTTACTTTCTAATTGAAAAGGAATTTTATAAATATGTGCACAAAAGATGTTTCCATTACTACAGTCATAGCTAAACATTTTCCTTAGATAAATTCAATTACAGGGTGTGATGAAGAATATATCCAGTAATGCTTTTACCAATATGATAGACCAGTTTTGCAAAGAAACCATCTCTCCAAGCACACAGCAAATAATTCTGGCTAAACATAGAAAACATTTTTTTTTCTTTAAGTATGGATACACTGAGAATGAAGAAAGGAAAACTGTAAGGCTTCAAATTATGCAAAAGTTTGAATTTATACGAATAAGCAATCAATGGAGATAGTACTTGCCTTAAAGTACTTGCCTTAAAATGCAGAAATTTCTTGTGGTCTACAATTTGACTTCAACTGGCCACAGGCATACAGAGTTAAGAGACAAAGTATGAGTATTTAGGGCCGCCCAGGTGGCACCAGGGGTAAAGAGCCTGCCTGCCAAAGCAGGAGATGCAAAAGACCTGGTTTGATTCCCGGGGCAGGAAGATCCCCTGGAAGAGGGCATGGCAACCCATTCCAGTATTCTTGCCTGGAAAATCCCATGGACAGAGGAGCCTAGTGGGCTATAGTCCAAGGGGTCATAAAGAGCAGACACAACTGAAGTGACTTAGAACACACACAAAGAGGAAAACTCTCACAGCTTTGGCATAAAATTAAAGTAGACTTCTATGAGAATTTCTAAATATAGGAGCATACTAATGATGGTATTTGAATCAGAAATCATACTTCTTATTGTAAGTAAAAAGTTCCAAGGTGAAATTTTACTTTAGAGTATTCTTAGGTTGATAATGCACTCAAGTGCCCATGAGAAGTAAACATATTTCCTTGTACCAGGAAAACACTTTCAAATACAGGCCTCAAAAGCTCCCAGAAAAGTATTTCCAAACGACGTAATTGCACTTTCTGCTTTTGAAATAACTAAACAAATCCTCTATAAGCAAGAGCTAGTGGAAACTAATTGCAAAAGTAAAGACCCATGAAGAAAATAAATACTGAAAATATATGGAAGAATAGACGGCTATAAAAATTAACCAGGCAGATTGGGAAAAAGTAACAGAGAAAAATGCATTAAAAATAAAATTTTAATTGATGAGATAAAATGGAGATTAGACACCTGAAAACTTAGTGACCTGAAAATTAGATCTGAAGAAGTTACTCAGAGGGAGAATATAAGACATACAGACAAAAAGACAGAAAATCTGAAAGGTTAGAACATATAAAAGACAGAGGGAGGAGGTCCAATAGCATGTAACAGGAGTTTGAAAATAAAAGGGATATTTAAATGTGTAATATGAAAAAGAAGTTACCAAAATTGTTGAAAGACATCAATCCTTTGATTGGAAGACCAACAAATCAATCAGGACACAATTAAAAAAAAAAAAACTTGTATATATCATGGTCAAACTATAAATAGATGGACAGACAGACAGACAAAGCAGAAGCCAGGTGGCGAAAGAAAAACAGAAGACTGCCTACTACAAAAGGATGACAATTTGAGTGATGCTGGCTTCTCAAAAAATGGAATAACAATGAAAGAATCTTCAAAACACAAGAAAATTTTATATCCAGTGACATTGTTTTCCAATACTAAGGTCTAAGTAACAATTTTTAAACAATTTCAAGAGTTTACCAAAGAAGAAATGGGTGGGACAATCTGCTCTGCTGTTGCTGCTGCTAAGTCACTTCAGTCATGTCCGACTCTGTGAGACCCCATAGCCGGCAGCCCACCAGGCTCCTCTGTCCATGGGATTCTCCAGGCAAGAACACTGGAGTGGGTTGCCATTTCCTCCTCCAATGCATGAAAGTGAAAAGTCAAAGTGAAGTCGCTCAGTTGTGTCCAACTCGTAGCGACCCCATGGACTGCAGCCTACCAGGCTCCTACGTACATGGGATTTTCCAGGCAAGAGTACTGGAGTGGGGTACCATTGCCTTCTCCACAATCTGCTCTACCAGATATCAAAACATACAAATAAGTCAGATAATTAAAGAATGTGGAACTAGCACAGGAATAGAAAATTAGACAAATGGGACAGAAATGATACCTCAGAAACAGACCCACCCATACATGGTATGAAGATTCAAACAGCTATGCTGGAGTTAATTGTAATTCATATGACGAAAAGTGAAATTTGATCCCTGCCTTATTACACCATATACAAAATCAATTCCACATGAATACAAGACTTAAATGTAATAGGTAAAATTTTTAAATATTTAAACACACTGTTAGAGCCTTTCATTTATCAAAGTAGAGATGTATGCCTTAAAGAAAATATAAAAATCACTAACCCCTAAGATTTTAAATATTTAAAAACATTTAAATTAAGAACTTCTATTCTCCAAAATACTCAATTTAAGACAAGCTACAAAGGCAAAAATAATAATAATAATAATCACAACTTATATAATGAATATAGGTCTATTATCCTTTTTATATAAAGAACTTCAACTCAGTAAGACACAGACACTCCAATAGAAAAGTGGGATAAAGTATTTCACAGAAGAGGAAATACAAAGGATCTATAAGCATATGGAGAAATATTCAACCCATTTAGAAGTGAAGGATATTACAAAAGAAATAAAATGTAACTCACCACAATATTACTTTGAAAATGTAAAAGAAAAGTTTATACACTCCTGTGGCGAGATTGTAGAGCAAGAGGAATCTTTACCATTGTTCATGACAGTGCCAATTGGTTCAATCATAGTTTTGCATTATCTAGTAATGTTGGGAATAAGCCAGACCTGGCAATTTTACTCCTAGATATAGGCTCTTAGAGAAATTTCTATACGTGTGTATTCAGAAATATATATAAAAATCTTCAGAGCATCATTGGTCATAATAGGAAAATCTAGAAACAATCTAAGTATTTTATGATACATGTATGTATACAAAACATCTTATAGAAAAATCCAAACAAACTTTTTGGCAAGGCCAATACATTAACATATATGTGTGTGGGCTGCCCTGATGGCTCAGATGGTAAAGAATCTGCCTGCAATGTAGGAGACCTGGGTTCAATCTGTGGGTCAGGAAGATCCCCTGGAGAAGGGAATGGCTACCCACTCCAGTAATCTTGACTTGAGAATTCCACGGACAGAGGAGCCTGGTGGGCTATAGTTCATGGGGTTGCCATCTGCACGAACTTTTTGGCCAGCCCAATATATTATATATATATATATATATATATATATTATGCATTATATAGACATAATGTATTATATATTTTATATAATATATATATATATACACACAATGGAATACTATACAGGCAATGAAAATAAATTGCTACAGATAAACAAATCAAAATGGACAAATCACAAACATGTTATGCTGAATAAAAGAAGCAAATTACAGGAAAGTATAAGTACTATGATACTATTTATGTAAAATTTTAACACAGAAAAATTAAATACTATATTACTTAAGGAGATATGCATATATGGTTAATTTACAGAGAAAAACAACTGATTCACTATTGTAAAGATAAGGTAATTATTACTTCTAACAGGGAAGAGGAAACTTTGACCAGGAAGTTCACAGGAATATCAAAATTTTTCATATTGTCTTATATCTTAAGTTGGGTAGGAGGTATAGAGATATTTGCTAGTAAATATTAAACTAGATATATTACATACAATTGTGTATATATATATATATACATGAACCGTGAACTTCCTGATGTTCAAGCTGGTTTTAGAAAAGGCAGAGGAACCAGAGATCAAATTGCCAACATCCACTGGATCATGGAAACAGCAAGAGAGTTCCAGAAAAACATCTATTTCTGCTTTATTGACTATGCCAAGCCTTTGACTGTGTGGATCACAATCAACTGTGGAAAATTCTTCACGAGATCGGAATACCAGACCACCTGATCTGCCTCTTGAGAAATTTGTATGCAGGTCAGGAAGCAACAGTTAGAAGTGGACATGGAACAGACTAGTTCCAAATAGGAAAAGGAGTACGTCAAAGCTGTATATTGCCACCCTGTTTATTTAACTTCTATGCAGAGTACATCATAAGAAATGCTGGACTGGAAGAAACACAAGCTGGAATCAAGATTGCCAGGAGAAATACCAATAACCTCAGATATGCAGATGACACCACCCTTATGGAAGAAAGCAAAGAGGAACTAAAAAGCCTCTTGATGAAGGTGAAAGTGGAGAGTGAAAAAGTTGGCTTAAAGCTCAACATTCAGAAAACTAAGATCATGGCATCTGGTCCCATCACTTCATGGGAAATAGATGGGGAAACAGTGGAAACAGTGTCAGACTTTATTTTTCTGGGCTCCAAAATCACTGCAGATGGTGACTGCAGCCATGAAATTAAAAGACGCTTACTCCTTGGAAGAAAAGTTATGACCAACCTAGATAGCATATTCAAAAGCAGAGACATTACTTTGCCAACAAAGGTCCGTCTAGTCAAGGCTATGGTTTTTCCTGTGGTCATGTATGGATGTGAGAGTTGGACTGTGAAGAAGGCTGAGCGCCGAAGAATTGATGCTTTTGAACTGTGGTGTTGGAGAAGACTCTTGAGAGTTCCTTGGACTGCAAGGAGATCCAACCAGTCCATTCTAAAGGAGATCAGCCCTAGGATTTCTTTGGAAGGAATGATGCTAAAGCTGAAACTCCAGTACTTTGGCCACCTCATGCGAAGAGTTGACTCATGGGAAAAGACTCTGATGCTGGGAGGGATTGGGGGCAAGAGGAGAAGGGGACGACAGAGGATGAGATGGCTGGATGGCATCACTGATTCGATGGACATGAGGCTGGATGAACTCCAGGAGTTGGTGATGGACAGGGTGGCCTGGCGTGCTGCGATTAATGGGGTCGCAAAGAGTCGGACATGAATGAGCGACTGATCTGATATATATATATATATATATATATACACACATACATACACACACACACACACATTTATAGTAGTGGTGAGAGTGGGGATCCTTGTCTTGTTCCTGACTTTAGGGGAAATGCTTTCAATTTTTCACCATTGAGGATAATGTTTGCTGTGGGTTTGTCATATATAGCTTTTATTATGTTGAGGTATGTTCCTTCTATTCCTGCTTTCTGGAGAGTTTTTATCATAAATGGATGTTGGATTTTGTCAAAGGCTTTCTCTGCATCTATTGAGATAATCATATGGTTTTTATTTTTCAATTTGTTAATGTGGTGTATTACATTGATTGATTTGTGGATATTGAAGAATCCTTGCATCCCTGGGATAAAGCCCACTTGGTCATGATGTATGATCTTTTTAATGTGTTGTTGGATTCTGATTGCTAGAATTTTGTTAAGGATTTTTGCATCTATGTTCATCAGTGATATTGGCCTGTAGTTTTCTTTTTTTGTGGCATCTTTGTCAGGTTTTGGTTTTAGGGTGATGGTGGCCTCATAGAATGAGTTTGGATGTTTACCTTCCTCTGCAATTTTCTGGAAGAGTTTGAGTAGGATAGGTGTCAGCTCTTCTTTAAATTTTTGGCAGAATTCAGCTGTGAAGCCGTCTGGTCCTGGGCTTTTGTTTGCAGGAATATTTCTGATTACTTTTCTATTTCCGTGCTTGTGATGGGTCTGTTAAGATTATCTATTTCTTCCTGGTTCAGTTTTGGAAAGTTGTACTTTTCTAAGAATTTGTTCATTTCTTCTAAGTTGTCCACAGCAAAAATAAACAAATGGGACCTAATTAAAATTAAAAGCTTCTGCACAACATAGGAAACTATAAGAAGGTGAAAAGGCAGCCTTCAGAATGGGAGAAAATAATAGCAAATGAAGCAACTGACAAACAACTAATCTCAAAAATATACAAGCAACTCCTGCAGCTCAATTCCAGAAAAATAAACGACCCAATCAAAAAATGGGCCAAAGAACTAAACAGACATTTCTCCAAAGAAGACATACAGATGGCTAACAAACACATGAAAAGATGCTCAACATTACTCATTATCAGAGAAATGCAAATCAAAACCGCAATGAGGTACCATTTCACGCCAGTCAGAATGGCTGTGATCCAAAAGTCTACAAGCAATAAATGCTGGAGAGGGTGTGGAGAAAAGGGAACCCTCTTACACTATTGGTGGGAATGCAAACTAGTACAGCCACTATGGAGAACAGTGTGGAGATTCCTTAAAAAACTGGAAATAGAACTGCCTTATGACCCAGCAATCCCACTGCTGGGCATACACACTGAGGAAACCGGAAGGGAAAGAGACACGTGTACCCCAATGTTCATCGCAGCACTGTTTATAATAGCCAGGACATGGAAGCAACCTAGATGTCCATCAGCAGATGAATGGATAAGAAAGCCATGGTACATATACACAATGGAGTATTACTCAGCCATTAAAAAGAATACATTTGAATCAGTCCTAATGAGGTGGATGAAACTGGAGCCTATTATACAGAGTGAAGTAAGCCAGAAAGAAAAATGCCAGTAGAGTATAATAATACATATATGGAATTTAGAAAGATAGTAATGATAACCCTGTATGCAAGACAGCAAAAGAGACACAGATGTATAGAACAGTTTTTTGGACTCTGTGGGAGAGGGCGAGGGTGGAATGATTGGGAGAATGTCATTGAAACATGTATACTATCATATATGAAACGAATCGCCAGTCCAGGTTCAATAAATGATACAGGATGCTCAGGGCTGGTGTATTGGGACGACCCAGAGGGATGGTATGGGGAGGGAGGTGGGAGGGGGTTCAGGATGGGGAACACGTGTACACGCATGGCGGATTCATGTCAATGTATGGCAAAACCAATACAATATTGTAATTAGCCTCCAATTAAAATAAGTAAATTTATTAAAAAAATAAAAAATAATATATATATACACATATATAATTCTAAAATAATATTTAAAGACTGTACCATTTGTTTTGAGTTGTCCTTGTCTCTTCTATTCCTTCTTATTTGGGGACTGCAAATCATAATGTTGCATCTAAAAATAAAAATAGATACATTTTATATTACTTCTCAAATATATTGGCATTATGCATTTCCACTTATATTCAAGGGACACTATTTTATAAAGCACTTAAAATACATACTGCTTGAAATGTTACTGCACCTTGAGCTATATTGCCTTATTAATGACAAAGTATGCCCTAATACAAGTAATCTTACATTTCCAATTCTAAAATCCTGTTCATTATACATGGTAATGCACCATATACTATTTTAATTTTAAAAAGCAGAATATATTTTGTTTTTGAAGTTAAATGTGAGGATGATTTATTTGTAAAAGTCATTTTATAATCACACATATCATAAGGCATATTTAACTAGCAACCCTGAATTTTTTCCATATGGTCTATACTTTTTTGTTTCCCTTGATCATAATCCTTGAAGAAACACAGCTTTCCTTTACCAGGTACTCACATAACCACAGAAATATTTCAACAAATAGGATTGTAATGATAGTGGAGGATGCACTCATACCAATCAGGATTTAGATATTCATGCCTATATTCATGGAAATTATTATTGAAGCAAAACTTTTGTGTTTGTGTGCACATTCGTGTGTATGGGTGTCTATGTGTGTGTTTACTTTATATTAAACTATAAGGATCTAGATCAGAACTCAACTTTTTCTGTAAAAAGACAATAAATATTTCAGGCTTCATGGCCATGGAGTCTCCTTCATGAGTTAACTGCTGTTGTAGCACAAATCAAGCATAGAAAAGAGTCATTGACTATACATGGCTGTCTTCTGACAAAACATATTTACAAAACCAAACAATGGGCCAGATTTGACCTGCAGGTCATATTTTGCCCACCCTGATCTAGATAATTATCTAAACTTATCACTTGGCTGAAAACATAAAAACGTTACATGTGAATTGTGCATTGGCTGCTAAATAATTTCAATTAAGCTTTTTTGAGGTAGTTGAACCCCTCCCTCATCCACTCTACTACAAAAATGCTGGCCTCTTATTCTCAAACAAAGCTAATTCTTTCCTGATCCTGGCTGTCACTCATTGACACTGTTACCTTTAATGGAAAACCTTTCCCCAACTCTTAACCTAATTAATTCTGAATACTCATTCTTAAAGTTTTGATTTGAATGTTACCTAGTTAGAGAGGGCATCACAGCACTCACTCTGTTTTTGTGTGTGTATACATCATTTACTTATTGTCTAATATGTTCTTCCTTACTAGATTTTAAGCTCTGTGAGGGCAGGAGCCATACTTATTTTCTTAACCACTGTGTGTCAAGTACCTAGGATAATTCTTAGGAAAACTTAGACAATAAATATTTATGGAATGAAAAATAAACTCCTTTCAGAATGATTTGTTCTAGAATTATAAATATATCATCAGTTTTCCACTTACAATGTCCCCCTACCTTGAATTCTTTATACAACAATGTATAAATTCCTTAGAGTGGCAAAGAAAACCAATCTGACAATCTTCTAGCCTCATCTCTCACAACAACAGAGTCTCATTTCTCAGCCTTAACACCACATTCTACCTCGGTGTGCAAAAGCTTATAGAATCTGGAGTTTTTACCTGCTTTGTACCATAAGGTCAGCTTCCTCGGTGGCTCAGCAGTAAAGAATCTGCCTGCAATGCTGGAGACATGGGTTCTACCCAGGAAGAACCCCTAGAGAAGGAAATAGCCACTCCCTCCAGTATTCTTCTTTGCAAAATCCAACAGAGCCTAGTGGCCTATAGTCCATGGGGTCGCAAGAATCAGACATGACTGAGCGACTCAACAACCACAATAAAGGATAAGGTCATCTCTCTACTTCCTCAAACTCCCCCAATGTTTATCCTATTTCCCTAAAAAAAACTCAAAAAATTCTGTCAAAACTCAATTCCAAGAAGAGTTTTCATACAGCTGACCAACTGCCCAGACCCCTCTTCCACAGTTTCCCACTCTCTCCTACAGAATCACTTTGGAAACCATTATGCGTTGCTTTTTACTGCTCTCATGTATCTGCTTCTCCATGCATTCAGACCATACTCTACGTTCTTCAAGGGCATGAAACTTTGATTCACTCATCTATGTATCCCTAGTACATGCATGGTGTTTGTCACATATAAAAGAAAAATTGTTCCTAAACCTCTTTTAAGGAAGAAATAATTTCATGATGAACTTTAGCCAAATATAATTCCATTACACACATCTTATTAGGACTCGTTCTGGGAGATGAACTGTGTCCCCTGACTAGTGAATCACCAGTAGTCACCCCCAAACTCTAATCATCTTTGACTGGACATAATCTTGTTTTTGCACTTAGCTTAAATATTACTTGGAGAAGGAAATGGAAACCCACTCCAGTACTCTTGCCTGGAAAATCCCATGGACGGAGGAGCCTGGTAGACTACAGTCCATGGGATCGCCAAGAGTCGAACACAACTGAGCGACTTCACTTAAATATTACTATGCAGTCATGCTATTTTCTTAGCAAAAGTTTCTACTAAGAATGAAACTTTGAACTGGCCCACTAGAGGCCTTTATCCCCACAGCAAGACTGTAATGATGTGATTGCAACATGTATATTCATAATTAAATTTTCTGAAGAGTTCCTTAGTAGAAAATCTTGGTAGGGCCTCAATAAATATTTGTTGACCAAACGAACAACCTTCTCACAAGTAGAACTTTTCTGAAGTTACACATGTTCTACCAAACCAAAGCCCAGGAAACACACACAAAACCGTGAAAACATTGTTAAACCCGCAAAGTCACATCCTGCAGTCTCTCTCAGGATGACAAAAGGCTCTTCTTCCTGACAGACTGAAGTATTTATGCAAAAATTACCCATGCTCAGTAGCACATACCATACGAAAACCACTTGTGGACAAAACTGAAAAGTCAACTTAAATTCAGAAAGCACACCAATTCCAATTCCTCTATTAACTTCCTCACCTTGTGAAATTATTCTTATCGGTATTTTAATTTCATAAGTCTGAAAGAGAGAGAGAAACCTAGCTACTTGAGCAGATGGCAGTCACAGACTGCATACCACAATTAAGAATTAGTGTACAAGCAGCAGCAGCCTGATACAGTAAAAACAGTTCCTGAATACCAGTGCCACCTAAGTTTGTCTTAAAGGAACACCCAAGACCAGTTGAGGAAATAATAGTTCTGTCATTTTCTGTGGTCACCTGAAAATCTGGCATGAGGGTTCCAGATAAGGGGGAACTGCTTGCTTCCTTTGCTTTCAAGTTTTGCCCATCTGTGCTGCCTGTGGTGTCCCCAACTGTGTAACCATGTAGGGGCCCCCAAGGGTTGCCAAATGTTCCAGCATATGCAACGATTGATATATCCAAGGAAGGACATTCCATTGACACAGCATGGGCTCCAATCAATACAGACCAGGTGTCCATAGGATACCCCTGAGCTAAACTGCAATCTAAGTGAAGTACATTTTCCATACCACCTGAGTCACTGTTCTTCACTCTTAGCCTTCCTTTCAAGGGTAAAACCTCTGCCAACACAACCTGTCTCCCTCCTCAATTAACATGCTTTTACAGAAAAAGATCTGAAATCAGGCTTAGCAGAAATCTCAGCTATTGTGTCGTCTCCATCAGAAGTCATTGTTTTTAAGTCTTTTCTCTAATACGAAATGAAAGAAAGGAAAATTCCTCCATGAACACACGGTAGGATTAATTGATGAGTAATAGAAGGAATTTTTCTGATATTCTCAAAATATTATTGTATCTGCACTGGTCAGAGTAAGTTCTAAATTTTATTCTAGAATTTATTATTTTTAAGATTGAAGTTTTAAAGGCTCTCAGATACCCCATTTTTCTTTAGGATAAGATTCACAAATTTCTTGAAATAGTTATATGATGAAAACTGGTGGTGGGGGCGGTGGCTGCAAAAGACCTTGGAGGCTTCGAATGAGCAGTGTCTCTTTCTGGGGTCCCAGTTTACTCATCTACAAAATGGGAAGAAAAATACCCATCCTAATTATATCATAAGCTTGTGTTGTACTGCTCAAACAGAGAAAATTCATGGGAGTGGATACTGAAATTAATTAAACACTAAGTATGAATGAAATGTGATTACCATAGTGTCTCATTTAAAAAAAAAAAGTGAAAATTCAAGTTTGAAATTCAACAGTCATGCCCCTGGCTCCCACACTCATCTTTCTGTAATGCAAGGTTTTCTAAAAAATCCAACTGAATATCTTTCATTTTTCTTATTTTCAAGTGAGATCTATGATTTGGGGCTAAGGTGCATTTTTCTTGCTGTGACCTTATGCCATTATGCGACTTCACAACACAGCAACACACCATTAAGAACATCTCAAGAAAGTCAGAGGTGGTAGCAGTCTTTTGGCCCTTAACAAAATTTCTGTATCTGTGTCACAGAAGTTGGTGACTAGAGGTCCTTCCTTCTGGCTGTACCATTTTTAACCCTGTTAAAGATCCGAGCAAGTGAGGTGGGTTTGGATGACAGTAAAGGAGACAGAAGAAAAAAAAAAGTTGCTAAGGAAGTACATTTTCTAGAAACAGAAAAGAGATCTTGAGATTATAGGTTCAATAAAGTGATAACCTTTAGATATGGCCTGGCATGTAAGTTCGGGCCTACCCACTACACATTTACAATGGGCCCAATGTCCAAATGTAGAATTCCTGAAAAACAATTCTAACTTATAAAATTAGAGGGCCTTACAGAAAGGATCCTCACAGGACATTCATTTCCTCCTCTTGCATAATATGATTTGGTATTTAATTTCCAAAAATTTAAGAGGCATGTGAAGGGATGGGTTGGGAGGGATAATCTTACTCTATTACAAAACATGAATCCAACAGACCAGGTAATCATTTGCTAAAGCCTCTCTCTGTAGGAGATGCTATTCACAAAACTACCTAGGCTCTCTTATCCAAATATTCGCTCTGATAGACAGCATTATCATTGCTATTTAGCATATATATTGCTCTTCACAATCATATATTGCCTAATCTTAGCAACACATCCCCAGTGAGCATTATCATTTCTATTTGCAGATGAAAAGAATACAACCTACAAAGGTTAAGTGACTTACCCGTCATGAAACAACCATTCAGTGCTGAACAAGAAACAGAGCTAAGGACTGGACTATAGAACAACAGGCACTCCAGCTATTAAATTGTAAACAGAAGACTCACTTCTTGAACATATGAGAAAGAGCTTAAGTTCACGGTTTTAATGCCTTGTCTCAAAGGGAGAATTAAATCATTAAATCTTGGCTTATCCTTTCCACTTTTTCAAGGTATCTCCTTTTATCTCAGGCTGAGTAGAGCAGTAATTCTTTCAAATCTGCCACAGAATCATCTGCAGGTTTAGATCAGACCTGTTTCTAAAAGCAAAGATTTTCTCCAGTCGCTGCAAAACCTACCACTCGTGCCCGTTCTGCGAAGTACAGTATTCCCCTTTCAGTCCTACGTTGCAACTGAATAATACCATTCATATCAAATTGCTTCAGAACCCACACACCCTTAGTTTGAGGATCACCACGAATATACTTGCACATACGTGTGTGCACCTGTTATCTGTTACTTGCAGGGAAAGGATAAGGATAGAAGTCCTTTGTCTCTTATTTAACTCTCCCGTAAGATTATACAATTAGAAAAGGCAGGAATTATACTTCTAATTCACATTAAACCCTTTTCTAGAAGGCATATTATGGATATTTAAAAAATGAAAATTTCCAATTTCTATTCAAGTTATTCTGAGGACTTATTTTCATGCTTCCTTTTTAATAGTCCTTAAATAATGCCTAATAGATGGGTTCAAACTCATAACTAAGGTCACCATACCTGGTGGTTTTTACCTGACCTGATACATTTTGGCAAACACAAATTTCCAGCTGTTTAATTTGTTTGAAAAAGTGATTCTTGGGAATCATGAAGTTAAAGGAAATTCACAGGGCATCTAGTCTATCTAAGTTGATTAAGGCAGGATACAGATGAATTTTATTACCTTTAGCTTATCACTGGACTAGTATACATTTTAATCTCCCAAGTGTTATCCTCCAATCCCTTTAATAATCTCAGTGAAAGGAAATAGTTCTTTTAATAAGTCTAGACAGCATATAGGGTGATATATTTTGCAACATGCATTTGTAGTTTATACTTTTAAAATTCAGCCAACAGTTGTTGTGATATTTGACATTATCTTTCTAAATGGTTTCCACAAATATATGGCTTCGCGATTTTCCATCAAAAACCCCAGTCATGTTGGTGTATTTTTGGCAGGAAGCCTTATTCCAAATCTGAGACACCATATACATGCTTTTAAGAGATGCCGTTAGATGGGTAAGTATTATTTCCCATGAGAAATGGCTGTTTCAGTATCTGCCCATCTCTGAGTTTCAGGTAACAGAAATATAATGCTACATTAGAAAAAAAGATATTACTTTTTTTTTTAAACCAAGTGAGAGGCTTCTGAATTTTCAATAGCAATGGAAAATGTATTATCCCTCTGATAATATCAAGGCAACAATTTTAGTCTGTATCTATTGGTGAATCCCAGAATCAAGAGAAGAGCAAAATAAATATTTTAGAACCAGCCATTAGTTTAACAAGCCCACAATGTGTACATCAAGGATGATCAAACCTCTCTCATAAAAGTACTCCAGTATCTTTCTTCCTCAGCATATCACACTCAGCATATCTTCCTCAGTGTATCGTAACAGCTGATTTACCTGATTTCAACATTTCCACTGCATCTTGATGAGCCTTGGAGAAGTTTTGTGAAAGGATCTTTTCCCTTAATACACAAATGGAGATTGGCCAGAGGACAGAAACAATCTGTTAAATCTTACTGGCAATGCTTTCCCCACTCCTTAATTTCGTAAAGGTCAAAGACACTACTCTGAACAAAGGCCTATTAAAATTCTGAAGGATGGAGCCTGCCCATCACAAATACCAAGGTGGTGGGTGAGCAAAAGGAAGAAGGACAAAAAAAGAAAGAAATCCCACCACTTTGTACAAGGTTAGATCAGGCCTTGTGTACACAGAGCTATCTGAGGGGAGGATCAAGCTCTAAAGATTTTAATTTCAGCAAAGTCATACAGAGCTAATGGAGCCACTGGCGATCAATAGCTCCCACTCTCCTGTGAGAGAGAGAGATTTATTGAGCTCTCCCCACTGATCCTGCATCAAGTAGAACCAGCAGTGTTGATCACTGCACCCCCAATTCCTGCAGTGTGAGAATGACTGATTCCATTCCTAGCAGCAGCTCAGCTTTCACAGCCAGCAGAGTTCTCTGATAATCTCTTAATATGTCCACTGTTATAATATCTTTATGATGTTCAGGCTGAGAGATAAGGGAACCAATAAATCACTCAATTCTCTCCAAGTTCAGACCCAATTTCGGAAAAGACACAGGAAAAGGATAACAGCAATCCAAGTAGCAGTTTTATTGCTAGGAACCCAAACCTGTTGGTCCTACCCCTTCTCCAGTCCCTTGGACTCTAACCTACAATAACATTTGGTCAGCCCCACACTCACCCAGCAAGGTGCCTCATGCTCAAACGCAAAACTCGGACAATGGCTGTTAGACCCTCACTTCACCAATCAGACAAAGCTATGTTCTCTGAATGAAAGTAACAAGAAAAACCAAAACTTCCTCTTCTAATACTGGAAGTTCTCACACAGAACAGGGTTTTCCCAAACACTGCAATCAAACTGACATGCTTTGTATTACTGGACATTTAGGAGACATCTATATTTGGAATTATTAATTTATCAAATGATAATCACTTACAGGCATTAGAGAAAATAGTAAGGCTTGTTCCTGACTACTTCATTTCAGACTGATTATCTCTGCTGGGAGCAGACACAACTGCTGTTTTATTCATTGCTTCCAAAATCAGGAATCCCTCTTGTCCTCCACAGAGAGAAGCATTACATGCTGGCAGACATTCAAGTGGCAGGCACCAAGTGTTATGCACGGTTCACAGGCAATGGGTTAGGCTGTTGCCCTTTGCACATGAAGAAGTCAGCTTGGGTGTTTGCCACTCCCATTAAATCAGATAACAGTTTTCAAGAGTGAAGCTGGACTTTGACAGTCGGACACGACTGAAGCGACTTAGCAGCAGCAGCAGCAGCAGTTAAAACACTACTGCAACTAACGTCCACTAAACCACCAGAGAAGGGCCATGGAAGAATCCATCAGCAACCAGATGGTTCTCAGATCCAAATATATTTGCACTGCATATCTCTATTCCTTCCCTTATATATACACCCTTTCCCACTCCTTCCGAAGTCATATACTCAATGCTATGTAATCAGCTCTATTAAAATCTTCACTTCCCAGGTGACTCAGTAGTGAAGAATACGCCTGCCAATTCAGGAGATGCAGGTTCTATCCCTGGGTTGGGAATATCCCCTGGAGAAGGAAACGGCAACCCACTCCAGGATTCTTGCCCGGAAAATCCATGTATGGAGGAGCTTGGCAGGCTACAGACCATAGGGTCGCAAAAGGGTCAGACACAACCTAGTGACTAAACAACAACTAAAAGTTTATTCCAGATTTGTACATCTAGAATGCTTCATTAACTTGAACTTACTACTAAAATAAAACCAGTGTTCCCAACTTTCTCAGAATCACAGATCTCTGAAACAAAGGATAAAAGCAAGTTTCTTAGGTTGCATTCAAAATGATTACTTTCATTTCTTTTTATCTTTTGCATTTATTAAAAGTGCAAGATCAAATTGATGTTTTAAAAGATCAGATAGTCACCTTATGCTGTTCCAAGCAATTAAAAACATTAGATCAATGTGCTATCTATTCCCGAAACAAAATCTTCAGATCAAGGGCAAGTTCACTGAACAGAAGACGCATCACATCCCAGGTGTGACAGCCTACAAAGACCACATAATCAGGTATATGAACAGTGTCTTTTTTCTGTTTGTTTAATTTATACATAAATACATGAAACATTGACAGGAATTTGCTAGTAAAGCAGAAGATAAAGAACAGACTTAATTCCCAATCTTCTAAGAAAGTAGAGAGTTTCAATAAAAACTCATTATTTAATGGGTGACTGTACTGTGTTTAGACATTGAGCTAGCTACTATAATCCCTATTTTGTAGATTTAGAAATTGAAATTCAAGTATGTTACATAGCTGTAATAATAGTAGTAAGTGATGAAACCAAGATTTAACTCCACATACTTTGATTTCAAAGGCCATGTTATACTGACCATTATACAAGGTTGACCATTATCAAGTTGCTGCATGGTTCATTAAGTCAGATTCTGTCTCTGTTTAAATTACTCCAAAGGAGGAGTAAGAAAGACACTCTTATAAGTGGTATGGTGTTCCTGTTCAGGCGTTAAGTTGTGTATGACTCTTTTGACCCCATGGACAGCAGAGTTAAAACATATTTTTAACATAGAATTATGCATACTGAAATATATAGTAATATATGATTAAGCAAATACTTTATGGAAATAATTTAATTTTTGAAAAAAGATACATTAATTCACTTAGTTTTCAATCAAGGTCAAGGAGAAAAAGTCTACAATAACTGAAAATTACCAGTTATTGAAGACCTACAATGTGACAGGATCATAATAGTCATTATCTTATTTAATCCTCGTGTAACTTTATGCTACAATGCATTATAATCCTTGTTTAACAAAAAAGAAAACAGACTCATAGTGATTAAATGACTTGACCAAAATTAACACAGTGAGGGGAATCAAAGGTATTCAGATCCAGTCTGTTAACTCCATTGCTTAAGCTTTCTTCACTCTAACATATCAACATTTTTTTTGAGATAAAATTTGTATACAACATTATATAAGTTTCAGGTATACTCCAACACATAAATTCTTAATAATTAACAAGCACCAAATACACAAAAATACATAAGCATGCATGTGCTTACTTATATAACACCATCACTGGCTTAAAAGTTAAAAAAAAAAAAGTGTGTGGCAAATAGCCAGCTTAAAATTTGCTTACAATAAGTATTTCTTAAATATAATACTGATAGGTAAGGCTTTTTACTAAACAGTATTTTAATGACACAAATGCTATGCAAAACAATAATATAATACTTTTTCCATTTTTAAGAAAGTATATAAATTCATCCTATTTCAAAAATGGAAACAGCTCCCAATGCAACATAAGAAGATTAGACAGCATATCATTAATTATTAATAAGTGGCAGAGACTTGCATTACCCAAAGAATCATATGCACACATGCTGTGGTTATAAAAATTAAGCTAGTGGCACAAATGTAAGAGTTTTTCTTTAAATTATGCTTTAATCTTATGATCAATTTTCTAATTATGGTCAGCGATATTAATTTTTTATAAAAGCATTTGTTCCCTTTTAAAAGCAATTTCTCCCTGATTAATAATTTTGGAATACAGTATTTACTAACTCTGAACATCTTCTGACCTAGCAATTCTATTCCTAGGTATATGCCCAACAGAAACATATTCACATATGCATCAAAAATAAACATAAGAATATATTCACTGTAGTAGTATTTGAAATAGGCCTAAGTTTTAAACTAACCAAGTGGCTATTAACAGTTAAATAAATAAATCCTGATATATTCATAAAATGAGATATAATCCAGTAATGAAAATGACTATATCTCACAAATATTTAGAGAAACAAGCCAGACATAATACCTAAAAAAGGTTTTTGAGTAGTAATTTTAGTGGTATTGCTATTATTTTTATTCATTTCTCTAGCACTCCTGGGAAAATCCTTCCTTTCTTAAAAGCAGTATAATATTGTCCTCTTGGGGCACTTCATTACACTCTCCTACAAGAAGGGATACTACTGTCTTGATGGTTAATGAATTTATATCAGACATTGTATAGAGTGAAAAACCAAGTCTGCATATGCACGAGTATGGCTTCTTAAAAAAAAAAAAAAAAAAAGAAAATCCCATTAGACTCATAAGATAGGCAAAGAAGCTCTCTCTTTCTCTACTATGTACTCCTTGCATTCCTTACATTGGAGAAAATCCAAAATGCAAATGGAAATCACAAAAAATAAAACAATTAATCCAAAGTGGAAAGAAGATAATCATAAAGCAAGGTAAGAAAAGAAACACAATGACCACATCAGGAATATTAGAGGAGATAACACTACAAAACCTACATATATTTCAAAGGATAATGAGGGAATGTTATCAATAAATTTATGCAATAACTCAAAAACATAGAACATTAATTAGATCCATCATTGAAAATCTTTTACAAAAAAAAAAAAAAACAAAGAAAACACCAGGCACACATTTTTTCACAAATGAAACCAAACACTTAAATAAATAATACAAATTCTATACCAATACATAAATTAAAGAAGATAAAATATACCCAAAATAATTTGATAAAACCAGAGAAAGCCTGACAAAACCTAACAAATATATAACAGGAAAAAAAAATTAGAAATCAATACCCAGCATGCACCTAGACTCAATGATACTTCAGTTCAGTTCAGTTGCTCATTCATGTTCGACTCTTTGTGACCCCATGAATCGCAGCACACCAGGCCACCCTGTCCATCACCAACTCATGGAGTTCACCCAAACTCATGTATATCGAGTCGGTGATACCATCCAGCCATCTCATCCTCTGTCGTCCCCTTCTCCACCTGCCCCCCATCCCTCCCAGCATCAGGGTCTTTTCCAATGAGTCAACTTTTCACATCAGGTGACCAAAGTATTGGAGTTTCAGCTTCAGCATCAGTCCTTCCAATGAACACCCAGGACTGATCTCCTATAGGATGGACTGGTTAGATCTCCTTGCAGTCCAAGGGACTCTCAAGAGTCTTCTCCAACACCACAGTTCAAAAGCATCAATTCTTCAGCACTCAGCTTTCTTCACAGTCCAACTCTCATATCCATACATAACCACTGGAAAAACCATAGCCTTGACTAGACGGACCTTTGTTGGCAAAGTAATATCTCTGCTTTTCAATATGCTATCTAGGTTGGTCATAATTTTCTTTCCAAGGAGTAAGCGTCTTTTAATTTCATGGCTGCAGTCACCATCTGCAGTGATTTTGGAGCCCCAAAAAATACGGTCTGACACTGTTTCCACTATTTCCCCATCTATCTGCCATGAAGTGCTGGGACCAGATGCCATGATCTTAGTTTTCTGAATGTTGAGCTTTAAGCCAACCTTTTCACTCTCCTCTTTCACTTTCATCAAGAGGCTTTTTAGTTCCTCTTCACTTTCTGCCATAGGGGTGGTGTTATCTGCATATCTGAGGTTACTGATATTTCTCCCAGCAATCTTGATTCCAGCTTGTGCTTCTTCCAGCCCAGCGTTTCTCATGATGTACTCTGCATAGAAGTTAAATAAGCAGGGTGACAATATACAGCCTTGACGAACTCCTTTTCCTATTTGGAACCAGTCTGTTGTTCCATGTCCAGTTCTAACTGTTGCTTCCTGACCTGCATATAGATTTCTCAAGAGGCAGGTCAGGTAGTCTGATATGCCCATCTCTTTCAGAATTGTCCACAGTTTATTGTGATACACACAGTCAAAGGCTTTGGCATAGTCAAAGCAGAAATAGATGTTTTTCTGGAACTCTTGCTTTTTCGAAGAGCCAGTGGATGTTGGCAATTTGTTCTCTGGTTCCTCTGCCTTTTCTAAAACCCGATTGAACATCTGGAAGTTCACAGTTTATGTATTGCTGAAGCCTGGCTTGGAGAATTTTGAGCATTACTTTACTAGTGTGTGAGATGAGTGCAATTGTGCGGTAGTTTGAGCATTCTTTGGCATTGCCTTTCTTTGGGATTGGAATGAAAACTGATCTTTTCCAGTCCTGTGGCCACTGCTGAGAATGACACTTAGTAAACAGCAAACTGAATGAGCAAAGTACAACACCATTTCACCAAGTGGCATTTACCCAAGAATACAAGATTGTTTTATCATTCAAAAAATCAGTCAGAATAATTCTCCATAGCAACAGAATAAATTACAAAGCCTTATGATTATGTTGTTGTTCAGTTGCTAAGCTGTGTCTGACTCTGCAACCCCATGAACTGTAGCACGCCAGGCTTCCCTGTCCTGGTGAGTTTGCTCAAACTCATGTTCACTGAGTCCATGATGGCTTCCCTCATGGCCCAAATGATAAACAATCTGCCTGCAATGCAGGAGACCAGGTTCTATCCCTGCGTTGGGAAGATCTCCTGGGGAAGGGAAGAGCTACACATTCCAGTATTCTTGCCTGGAGAGTTACATGAAGAGAGGAGCCTGGTGGGCCACAGTGCAGGGGTTGCAAAGAGTTGAAAACGACTGAGTGACTAACACTTTCACTGTCACTATGATTATGTAAGTTCATAAAAAAGCATTTGACAAAATTTAACTCCTATTCACAATAAACCTCTCAGCATACCAGAAAGAGAAGAAAATTTCTTCAAACTCAAAAAGGCTATCTATGAAAAATAGTAAAAGACTAGATAACTTAACACCTAAGATGGGAACAAAACAAAGACATAGTCTCCTACTGCCTGTATTCAAATATATTGGGAGTTCCTGTGTAGTGCCTTAAGCCGGGAAATCAAGTCAAAAGCTTGGAGAGGAAGAAAATACTACTATTGTACATAGTACATAGAATATAAAAGAGTTTGTATAGAAAGTCCTAAAAAATATACAAAATAATTATTAGAATTAAATGCATTTATGAGGGTCACAGGATTCAAGATCAATACAAAAAAAACAACTGTATTTGTAAATATATGGTGGTAGCAAACGAAAATACTGACTTTTTAACATATCTCACTTACAAGTGTTAAATAGTTAAATAATAAGTAGCTGGAAACATAAAGCATGTAAACGCTTAAAAATACACAAATGAAAAGACATCAACACTGAAAAGTGTACATTACTGAAAGCAAATAAAGACCTAAATAAATGAAGAGATATATCATGATTATAGTACAAGACTCCATATTATAAATATTCCCCAATTTATCTATAGTTATATGACAATCACAATTCAAATCAACAGCCATTTTGACAAACGGTCAAGTTGATTGTAAACAGTATATGGAGAAACAAGAATCTATATTAGAGCAAATAAACTTATTCAAAAACAAAGTTGGAAAATCCACTGATTAAAAAATATAGAATACAGAATATATATAGAGAGAGAATAAAGTTACAGTAATCAAGATAATGTGTTGTTTTTTTGTTCTTTAGTCGCTCAGTCATGTCCAGCTCTCTGTGACCCCATGGACTATAGCCGTGGGATTCTGTCCATGGGATTCTCCAAGCAAGAATACTGGAGTGGTTGCCATTTCCATATTCAGGAAGATAATGTGTTATTGATAAAAATGGACATTGAAGAGTGAAACAGAGTTCAAGGGAAAAAACTTACAAAAATATTGCACTAATTTTCACCTAATAATATCAGGCTATCAAAATGAGAAAAAGTTTTGCTTTTTTATTGGTACTAGAACCATGCAATGAATACATAGAAGAAAATTGAACCTTGACTCCAACCTCAGATCATATATAATATTAACTCAAGATGGATCTAAATACAAAAAGTAGAACTATACATTTATAAATTTTCTAAAAGGAAACACAGAGGATGGTTACTGTAATTTTGTTACAGGCAGGAATTTCTTAAGAAGATGTCATGCATGTGTGTGTGCTCAGTTGCTAAGTCATGTCTGACTCTCTGCAACCTCATGGACTATAGCCCACCAGACTCCTCTGTCCATGGAATTCTCCAGGCAAGAATACTGGAGTTGTTGCCATTTCCTTCTCCAGGGGATCTTCCTGACCGAGGGATCAAAACTGCATCTCCTGCATTGGCAGCTGGCTTCTTTACCACTGAGCCACCAGGGAAGTCCCCTCATACACGTAAATCTGACAATTCCACTCTCAGGTATATGGCCCACAGAATCAACTCAAGATGTTCACCAAATATATGTACAAAATTCTCAGAACATTATCTACAATATTCTAAACTAGAAACAATCCATATGCCCATTAACAATAGAAGAGGAAAATAAACTGTGGCTTATTTACACAAAAGTATTCAAAATATCAATGAGAATAAATAAACTACAGGCATACCTAGAGACACTGAAGATTTGGTTCCAGACCACCGCAGTAAGCAAATATTGCAATAAAGTGAGTCACACAAATTTTTTCCCCGTGTGTCTAAGTGATGTTGACATTATACTATAGTCTACTAAATGCGTAATATCATTATGCCTAAAAAACAATGTAGATACATTAATTAAAAATACTTTACTTACAAGCACACTAACCATCATGTAAGCCTTCAATGATTTATAGCAATAATATCCAAGATCACTGACCATAGATCTCCATAATAAATATAGTAACGAACAACTTTAAAATATAGTGAGAATCACCAAAATGTGACGCAGAGACACAAAGTGAGCAAATACTGTTGGAAAAATGGCACCAATAGACTTAGTCCATGCAAGTTTGTGACAAATTTTCAATTCGTTAAAAAAATAAAGAGTACATCTGAAGCAAAACGCAAATAAACAAAGCACAATAACATGAGGTATGCCTGTAGTATGAATAGATTATGAATGGATCTCATAATGTGAGTGAAAGAAGACTAAAAAGGTCTAAGACTAGAGGTAAGATTTCATTTCCAAAATAGACAAAATTAATGCCTAGTGTTAGGAATCAAAAGTGGTTATCTTTTGAGACAAGTGTCTGCTGCTGCTGCGGCTAAGTCACCTCAGTCGTGTCTGACTCTTAGCGACCCCATGGACTGCAGCCCACCAGGCTCCTCCATCCATGGGATTTTCCAGTAGGAAGGCCAAAAGAGTGCCTCCTGAAGCTTGAAATATGCTATTATATATCTTCATCTGGGTTTTTATTACATAGACACATTTATTTGTGAAAATTCGTTGAGTTATACACTGCTGCTTTGAACTTTTTATGTATGCTACATGTCAACTCCAAAAGTTTATTTTTTTAAAAATCTATGGTAAACCAGAGAAATATATTTCACACTTTGGTCATGAGATGTCATTCAAAACTGCCATGGACAGGCCTAATGGTAAAAGTGATAGAAGAGATGTGTGGTTTTAAAACCCTATTCGCCATGTACTTCAGAAATAAGTTTATTTTCATTTGAGCATCTGGTTATTTCAGGTGCCCCTGGGGCAAGACCAAAATTTATAGTTCTGTGGTTATATAGGCCACTTGTTTATATCGAGAATTTTATGGCTTAGTTCCCCAGGCTTATGTCAGTATTGCTGCTGGAGTTTTCTCTGTTAATTACCCTCCGGGACTTCAGTGTGCACACAGATGTCAATTCAGATGGGCCAGCGTGTGTCTTTCTGGAAGCAATGGACTCTGAGTTTTAACCAGATGGTTGAGGCAAGTTCCCTTAAGACCAAGCTCATTCTAAACTTTGTCTACGGACTTAATTTGTGAAGAGGGTTCCATTTTCAATGTCTAATCTGATTTACCCAGTCATTAGCTCTTTAAATTTCTTTCTTATAAAATAACATTTTAAAATTTCATGATAAATGCCTAGATATAAAGGCAAACATTTTTAAGAATTTACTGTGTGCCAAGCAAGGTCTTAAAACTTCTATATATAATTAATTCATCTAATCATTACAACTAATTTATACAATAGGAACTATTAAAATCATCCTCGTTTAAAAGAAAGAAAATGAAGTACAGATAGATAAAAAGCTTGGCCAAGTGACATGGAAGGTGTAAGATTTAGTGCCAGGTAGGTAAGTTCCAGCCCGAATCCATGGGCCTTAATGATGAGTACAAGCTACAGAAGGAAGGTGTGGTTTTTAAAATCTTGTTTGCCATGTACTATGGAGCCTTTAGTTCTGTGCACCCAAGTCCACCAACCATGAGAACTCCATACGATCACTGTGACTAAATGTTAAGCAAAACGGAAAATGCCAGCATCTATATTCTTAACCATTCTCAAGCCAAGGATTAAATACTTGTAAACGTGTAGAATTCTCCACTCTCATTGCTGCAAATCTGTATTCCATCTTGGTCAACTTATTTATACCTACGTAAGTCTCAGATTCCTTATAGACAGTGTGCATAATACCTACCTAAACAACAGCATCAGCATAAAATTACATGCATTTAAAGTACATGCATTTATGGTATTACTGTTCCTGGGAACTATTAATAAAACCTCTACGTTATTTACAAATGAGGCAGTTACGAAGAAATTGGAGGGTGGAGCCCCAGCAAAATGCAAAATTTCCTCAGGCATTAAACATCATTAAAATTACCGCTGTGCTTCTCATTGGCAAGCTCACCCACTTCCAGATCAACATCAGCCAAGAGAATGATGGAGCCTTTGGTTCTGTACATCCACGTCCTCCAACCATGGAAAGTCCACGCTATCTTGTGACCATGTGTTAAAACAATGGAAAAATCTCAGGAAACTTTTTCCAGAATTCACACTTTTCTTACTTTACTTTTGCCCTTTGGATTACTTTTCAACTTCAGCAGAAATTAAAGCCAAAGGACTATTTTTTTTTTTTTTTTTTGGTCACAAGTTAAATTCCACCTTCTGCAGAAAAAAATAATTCAACATGTAAGTTTATGTGTAAACATGACATTCCAAATCATCTTCACATTAACATTTACTTCACTGAAAAATAAACACAAATACATGGTACTTTTTCTTGGGAATAAAAGAGACTGTGGATTCTCTTTTACTAGCTGTAAATGTGCTCTGGGGAAATTCTCTGCCAACTTTATGGATAATACAAACAGGTCTGTTAGTAACACTGGTGTACTGTAGACAGAATGTAGAATTCACCTTGCAGGCTCAAGAGTCCGCTGCAATTCATACATGCGCAGCAGCTATTAAAGGGCAATGGCAATGCTACGGATGGTTAACACTTTCCTCTTTCTGCCTTTCCTTTCTTGTTATCTTCAATTTCTCTGAAAAGGATAACAAGGCAAATAAATATATTTTCTTTTAAATACCTTCTTCAAATAGTTTCCATGAATGATGTCAAAAATGGTATCCCTCACTCCCCCTACAGGGCTGGGAGTCAAAGAAGCACCTCACCATTTTTGCCCTTGTGGTCATTATTATTACCAGCTGGAGGGAAAATACAATAATCTGGAAACTGTTGCAGGTCTACTTTATACACTTGTCTATTGTATCATCACAGTAACCTTACTAACTTACTGTCATTAAACATTTCAAGTAACCAATACTCAGAAAAGATGTATTACTTCCTCAGATGACACAGCAGAAACTGGAAGATATGGGATATGGACCTAGCACTGCTTGATTTCAAAGAAAATGTTTGCTTTTCCTCACTGACAAGCCTAAGTTCTTCAAAGCTAAAGTTCGAGTGAGTGGCAATAATATTGTTTGCTTTAGAATATAGGACTCCAAACTGTGATCAATATAGCAAGAAGTAAATTTCTGTCTTATCTCTTCTGTTCGTCACTGTCGTGAGCTCAAAGCACCCCAATACAATTTTCCTTCGTCTTACTTATGTTCCATAAAGAAGGCTATCAGCCATGAGATGCCAGAGCAGTACCGTACAGAACCACGAAGCAGGGAATCCCTTTGCTCCATCCATATCACACTTCACTATCGGAGGCTTTAATCCATATTGTTACTCTACTCTTATCCCAGAGTCTGGATTTTACAGAGCTCCCCACGAAAACCTTCCCTCTAGAGGTTATACATTTAACTATTCTTTCGAAAAAGAATCCAAACCCACAAAAGAGGCTCATGAGCGCAGAGACTACCCTTCATTATGTCTTTGCCACTGACCTTAGATCCTCACTCTTTTTAGGTTCTCTGCCTGAGGTCCCTGTAACAGAAGAGACCATACCAATCAGCACAGTTAGTCCCTTTCTGGTTCAACCAAACAAGTCCAGTTGTGTTTTAGGCTCAGCAAGAATTTCTTCCACTCCATCCATGTTCCCAAAACTTAACATGATGTCTGATATAGATGGGTTCATTGGGCTGATTTAAAACAATTTCTCTGAAAATGAAACCATAAGTTGAGAGTTACTTTTGTAAACAACAAGTGGATGTGAAAGATAAGGAAATGTGCAAACAGGATGTCCACACTTTGGACACTTGGACATTATATCAGTAAGTTTAACTATGATACCCTCAAACAAGATTGAGTTTCACGAAAAAGATCAAGTGTAAAGAGAAGTAAATGGTAGTGAGTTCATATTTGGAAATGCTGATTTTTGAGATGCCTGTGGGACATCCAGGGGAGGAAATCCAACGTACTTTGGAGCCTAGAATATAAACCAGATCTGGAGAAGTAAATTGGGAATCATTACCTCTCAAATACTATTAAAAGTCACAGTTGTAAGTACATGTTCAACAGAGAGGAAAAAGTGTGTTGAAATCAAGAGCAACAGAAGTAAAGCTAGGATCTAGATTTCTCATTGTGCTTTCTACTAAAACTTCAGAAGGGAACCGTATTTCAAGACTCAAGTAAAGAACATGTAAGTATTAAACGATTAATGATGGCACATCGGACATCATCAAGCAGTCAAGCCTTTAAAACACACTTTGCTTCCCTGTCATGTATTCCATTGAATTACGAGCCAGTTAATTATCCTTTCTGCTTTATTTTCCTCCATAATATTTATCACCGTCTGATGTGCTATATATCTTCAATTCAGTTCAGTTGCTCAGTTGTGTCCGACTATTTGCGACCCCGTGAATTGCAGCACACCAGGCCTCCCTGTCCATCACCAACTCCCAGGGTTCACCCAAACTCATGTTCATCGAGTCGGTGATACCATCCAGCCATCTCATCCTCTGTCATCCCCTTCTCCTCCTGCCCCCAATCCCTCCCAGCATCAGAGTGTTTTCTAATAAGTCAACTCTTCACATCAGGTGGCCAAAGTATTGGAGTTTCAGCTTTAGCATCATTCCTTCCAAAGAACACCCAGGACTGATTTCCTTTAGGATGGACTGGTTGGATCTCCTTGCAGTCCAAGGGACTCTCAGAGTCTTCTCCAACACCACAGTTCAAAAGCATCAATTCTTCAGCACTCAGCTTTCTTCACAGTCCAACTCTCACATCCATACATGACCACTGGAAAAACTATAGCCTTGACTAGACGAACCTTTGTTGGCAAAGTAATGTCTCTGCTTTTGAATATGCTATCTAGGTTGGTCATAACTTTCCTTCCAAGGAGTAAGCGTCTTTTAATTTCATGGCTGCAGTCACCATCTGCAGTGATTTTGGAGCCCAGAAAAATAAAGTCTGACACTGTTTCCCCATCTATTTCCCATGAAGTGATGGAACCAGATGCCATGATCTTCGTTTTCTGAATGTTGAGCTTTAAGCCAACCTTTTCACTCTCCTCTTCACTTTCATCAAGAGGCTTTTTAGTTCCTCTTCACTTTCTGCTATAAGGGTGGTGTCATCTGCATATCTGAGGTTATTGATATTTCTCCCAGCAATCTTGATTCCAGCTTGTGCTTCTTCCAGCCCAGCGTTTCTCATGATGTACTCTGCATATAAGTTAAATAAGCAGGGTGACAATATACAGCCTTGACATACTCCTTTTCCTATTTGGAAGCAGTCTGTTGTTCCATGTCCAGTTCTAACTGTTGCTTCCGGACCTGCATACAGGTTTCTCAAGAGGCAGGTCAGGTGGTCTGGTATGCCCATCTCTTTCAGAATTTTCCACAGTCTATTGTGATCCACACAGTCAAAGGCTTTGGCATAGTCAATAAAGCAGAAGTAGATGCTTTTCTGAAACTCTCTTGCTTTTTAGATGATACATCAGATGTTGACAATTTGATCTCTGGTTTCTCTGCCTTTTCTAAATCCAGCTTGAACATCTGGAAGTTCATGGTTCACGTATTGCTGAAGCCTGGCTTGGAGAATTTTAAGCATTACTTTACTAGCGTGTGAGATGAGTGCAATTGTGCAGTAGTTTGAGCATTCTTTGACATTGCCTTTCTTTGGGATTTGAATGAAAACTGACCTTTTCCAGTCCTGTGGCCACTGCTGAGTTTTCCAAATTTGCTGGCATATTGAGTGCAGCACTTTCACAGCATCATCGTTTAGATTTTGAAAGAGCGCAACTGGAATTCCATCACCTGCACTAGCTTTGTTCATAGTGATGCCTTCTAAGGCCCACTTGACTTCACATTCCAGGATGTCTGGCTTTAGGTCAGTGATCACACCATCGTGATTATCTGGGTCGTGAAGACCTTTTTTGTACAGTTCTTCTGTGTATTCTTGCCATCTCTTCTTAATATCTTCTGCTTCTGTTAGGTCCATACTATTTCTGTCCTTTATCAAGCCCATCCTTGCATGAAATGTTCCCTTGGTATCTCTAAGTTTCTTGAAGAGATCTCTAGTCTTTCCCATTCTGTTTTCCTCTATTTCTTTGCATTGATCGCTGAGGAAGGCTTTCTTATCTCTTCTTGCTATTCTTTGGAACTCTGCATTCAGATGCTTATATATTTCCTTTTCTCCTTTGCTTTTGGCTTCTCTTCCTTTCACAGCTATTTGTAAGGTCTCCTCAGACATCCATTTTGTTGTTTTGCATTTCTTTTCCATGGGGATGGTCTTGATTCCTGTCTCCTGTACAATGTCACAAACCTCCATCCATAGTCCATCAGGCACTCTATCTATCAGATCTTGTCCCTTAAATCTATTTCTCACTTGCACTGTATAATCATAAGGAATTTGATTTAGGCCATACCTGAATGGTCTAGTGGTTTTCCCTACTTTCTTCCATTTAAGTCTGAATTTGGCAATAAGGAGTTCATGATCTGAGCATATCTTATTTAATGTTTTTTGCAGTCTCTATCTCTCCATTTGAATAAGTGCATACCACAGGAGAAAGGAATTTGTTCTACTTTGTTCACTGCTTAGAACACTGTAAGTGCTCATCAAATATTTGTTATTAAAAAAAAAGGAAAAAAGGAAAATTATAATAAATGCTTGCTATCTTTGGGTGGTAAGTAGTACTGAAATGTTATATGAAATTTATCAAAACTTATTTGTCCTGTCATATTTCAACTAGAGTGTTAGAAAGGAGACAAGCTTGTGGAAACAATTAAATCCCATCATATTAGCATTGAAGCACACAGTCAAAAGTCATTCTATTACAGTTTCTTTATTCTAATAGAGAAGCTATCAGAACATAGATAAAGAGAATTAGCTGGCTTGTAATTAGACTCCTGGGACAACTACATGATAACTGTTTCATTTCCACAGCCTATACTGGATACATTAAATATACTGCACTGCACTGACAAAAAAAAAAAAAAGTGGAATTAGCACGCACTTAGAGCAGTACATGTTTGTTAAAAAGTTCCCTGTTCATCAGTGCTACAAGCTGTTTACATAGTACTTCTGCAAAATATCCCATCATAATTCATAGCACAGATGAGAGACATCCCTTGAAGGAATTGGCATTCTAGAAGCAATGTTTCTAATTGGTGATTATCCACAGTATTGACCCATGTACTGAAATGTTGAGAAGCTGTTTCAGGTAATTCTAATAAACTAATTTGTTTTTGATGATGCTGTTCCTTAGTTCAATATGCTTTTCTTTGAAAGGGGCTGGGTGTGAGGATGATCAGACTGTATTCTCTGACACAGTACTCCCCAGGGTCCTCTGATTCTCTCTCCAAGCTCAGAGCTCCAAGACCAGTCTTCCAGAAGCTTCAGGCATGTATCTGATGCATTCGTAGATAAAGAGCTATTCTTAGAATACCCACAAAGAGCTAAGAACACTGGATTCCTCCTAGCTTTTGCTGAGAAATTATTAATGTTATGCCAATAGAGCTACATTTTGACCACCTCCATGGTTGCCAGGCCTGCCCAAGACTTCAGTATCTCCTTCTTGAGCCAGTGTGCTTCCCAGCATCTGTTCTGTCTCCAGTAGTCTTTCCTTCACACATGCAGAAGCCAGATGTTACTATGTTTGATAAAGCCCTATGTGATCAAGTCTGATTCTACCTCTCCCACCTAATTCTCCAACAGCAACATGTTCCTCACCCATTCCTAGCCTTCCTGCTATTCCTGAAATTTTGAAAAACTCATTCTGGCTTCAGACATTTCTGCAGTTGCTGTTGCTTCTCCCTGAATACACAAAATTATCACTGCTCTTCTTCAACAGATCGTATTCCATAAATTACCCTTTGTCCATCATGCTTACTTTGCCTTTCATACTCTACCTCTGTATAACTCAACTCTGGGCTGAGGTCTTTCACTGTTGCTTCCCAGAGAGAAAGAGAGAGAAAAACAGAAGTAGAGAGGAGAGAGACAAAAGGAGGGAAGAAGAGAAGAAAGAAGGAGCCATTCCCTCTTTGAGAATATCTTTTAAGTATTGTGTATTTCTTCATACATTTGAATATTAAGCTCCAACTCTCTTATACCTCCCCTGAGATACACATTTTCTACCCTCCACCTTCCCAGTATAGTTATATGGTCTTTTATATGGTTTTATTTTAAAAATTAGGATTTGGTATCCACACTAATATAATTACATGAATAAAATTTATTGGTGAGCTACAAGGTACACTTGAACTATAAAGAAAGCTGAGTGATGAAGAATTGATACTACTGAACTAAGGTGTTGGAAAAGACTCTTGAGAGTCCCTAGTCAATTCTAAAGGAAATCAGCCCTGAACATTCATTGGAAGGACTGATGCTGAAACTCCAATACTTTGGCCACCTGATGTGAAGAACTGACTCCTTAGAAAAGACCTTGATACTGGGAAAGATTGAAGGAGGGGGAGAAGGGGATGACAGAGGATAAAATGGTTGTATGGCATCACTGACTCGATGTACATGAGTTTGAGCAAGCCCTGGGAGTTGGTGAGAGGGAAGCCTGGCATGCTGCAGTGCATGGGGCCACAAAAAGCTGGACACGACTGAGCGACTGAACTGTCAAGGTACACTAGGAGTATATTCATTTTCTTATAAAATTACTTTCTCTTGGGGACAATAATCGTCTTGTTTTCTGTCTTCTTAGTTTTCTATGTACTTGTCTCCAATTTTCCCCAGGCTCCAAACAAAACACTGAGACTCATTTACATTTAGTCAAATACCTTGAGAATACATTTACCATCTTGAAGCATCCACCCTGCAGTCTTTCCACATCCAGTCAGGATTGCTTTCTTTTCAGATATTCCATATAACCGTTATCCTGGTAGTCATCCTCGGGAAACTAAAATTCCCAGGGAGGTGGGAGGGGGGTTCAGGATGGGGAACACGTGTATACCCGTGGTGGATTCATGTTGATGTATGGCAAAACCAATACACTATTGTAAAGTAATTAGCCTCCAATTAAAATAAATAAATTTAAATTTAAAAAAATTTTAAAAGGCCTAAAAAAAATAAATTTATATTTTTAAAAAAAATAAACAAAATTCCCTTCCCTCTCTCCTTTGTTAGACCCCAGTTTCTTGGGCCAGCTTCAGGAAATTTACATTAAAATTCTCAATTTTTAAAGACATTGGTTCATCATGCTCCAGTTTCCAATATTGCCACCGAAAAGTCCAATGTCACCATGACGTTAATTCTTTACATGAAACTATTTTGTTTGTCTGATTGTTAGACAGAGCTCTCTAGAATCTTTTAGGACCTCTTTCTCTCTGTTTTCTAAGAATTCACAATAATGAAACTTGTTTGAATATCCACTGTGCAAGGCATTTGGTTGGCCCTTAAAGTCCTAGAAACACATACCCTTCAGTTCTGGGAAATGTTATCTATTTTTGTTTTAACTTATGTTTTTATTTGGAATTTAATTCAATCTTTATCATTAGTTTGATTGCATTACCTTCTAAGCCAAATCCCTATGTACACAATGCTGGAAAATTAATTTCCTCTGTACATGGCTCACCCTGTTGAGAATAAACAAAAAACTCCATCCTGCAAGAATTCTACATTTCACCCCTTCCTAACATATTGAGATGCCCACACACAGCACCATCAATACAACATGCCTGACTTTGAGCTCACGGACAGCAAATGCATGTGACATCGAGGGCTGGGCCTTGCCCTCTGGCTGCCAAGAGCTCTGGGAAGGCGGAGACAAGTTTAAAGGCAACCACACACCACTGGTTCACAGTGCCATCCTTCCTGGTACCAGTGAGCACCACCATCTGGGGTCCTTGTGTTCTTTATTCATGCTTTTCTCTCTTTAATAAACACCTGTTTATATTAAAGGAGCTGAATACTGATAAGCAGAGTGCATCATGTGAAATGCCAGGCTGAGTGAAGCAAAGCTGGAAACAAGACTGCTGGGTCCATTTAGTCAAAGCTATGGTTTTTCCAAGTAGTCATGTATGGATGTGAGAGTTGGACCATAAAGAAGGCTGAGCACCGAAGAATTGATGCTTTTGAATTGTGTTGTTGGAGAAGATTCTTGAGAGTCCCTTGAATCAAGGCGATCAAACCAATCAATCCTAAAGGAAATCAGTCCTGAATATTCATTGGAAGGACCGATGCTGAAGCTAAAGTTAAAATACTTTGACTACCTGATGAGAAGAGCTGATTCACTGGAAAAGACCTTGATGCTGAGAAAGACTGAGAGCAGGAGGAGAAGTGGACAACAGAGGATAAGATGGTTGGATAGCATCACTGACTCAATAGACATGAGTTTGAACAAACTCCAGGAGATAGTGAAGGATAGGGAAGCCCAGCATGCTGCAGTCCTTGGGGTCACAGAGTCAGACAAAATTGAGTGACTGAACAACGACTCACTATGTAATTTTAGATATTTTCATTACTCTGGTATTTATATCCACCTATCAAAATATTGTTTCTTAGAATTGTCTTTAGTTATTATACCTAAAAGTATTCAGTTCAGTTGCTCAGTTGTGTCCAATTCTTTTTGACCCCATGGACTGCAGCACACCAGGCCTCCCTGTCCATCACCAACTCCTGGAGCTTATTCAAACTCATGTCCACTGAGTCAGTGATGCCATCCAACCATCTCATCCTCTGTCATCCCCTTCTCCTCCCACCTTCAATCTTTCCCAACATCAGGGTCTTTTCAAATGAGTCAGCTCTTTGCATCAGTTGGCCAAAGTATTAGAATTTCAGCTTCAGCATTAGTCCTTCCAATGAATATTCAAGACTGATTTCCTTTAGGATGGATTGGTTGGATCTCCTTGCAGTCCAAGGGACTCTCAAGAGTCTTCTCCAACACCTCAGTTCAAAAGCATCAATTATCCGGCACTCAGCTTTCTTTATAGTCCAACTCTCATATCCATACATGACTACTAGCCTTGACTACACAGATGTTGGCAAAGTAATGTCTCTGCTTTTTAATATGCTGTCTAGGTTGATCATAACTTTTCTTCCAAAGAGTAAGCATCTTTTAATTTCATGGCTGCAGTCACCATCTGCACTGATTTTGGAGCCCCAAAAAATAAAGTCTGTCAGTGTTTCCATTGTTCCCCCATCTATTTGCCATGAAATGATAGGACCAGATGCCATGATCTTAGTTTTCTGAATGTTCAGTTTTAAGCCAACTTTTTCACTCTCCTCTTTCACATTCATCAAGAGGCTCTTTAGTTCTTCTTTGCTTTCTGCCATAAGGGTGATGTCATCTGCATATCTGAGGTTATTGATATTGTTAGTAAAATTTATCTATTATGCTACTTTTCCCCAAGATTCTCAGCTGTTTTTAACTTTCTGTATTCCCAGATAAACAATAGCAAAACTTTTTCAGCTTCCAAAATAAACTACGTTCACTTTTATTTGAATATGTTAAAACTTAAACTAATTTAGGAGGTACTCACATTGTCCAAACTCAGTGTACCCCAAATATGTTTCACAATGTACTCAAGTCTTGATGAAGTCCATCATTAGTTTAGCTTTTAATTTTCCTCACATAAGTGACAAATCTTTTTAAAGCTGTCTGTATGTTATCATTAATAGTTTACTATTGTATTTAATAATAACACATTAAGCAACATGTTGTTCCATCCTAAGTTTATGTCCTATTTCCATATGGATTGCTAGAACTTCCAGAGTAACATTTAACAAAGGGTATATTGCTAAGAATGTTTAACTGGTATAATGTTTCACAATTCAGGTAATACTGTCTTTTGAAGGGACATTATAAGGCAAGTGCCATTACTTTGGTTTTACTTTTGAGTACAGAGACTTATTTTGTGACAATTATACACATCTGTCAATATGACACATTGGTCATATTTTTGTTGATTTTTACTCTACCTGCTTTTTGTTATGATTAAATTCTATACTTGTTTTAGCGATCTACAGTGATTTAAGTGAGATAAATCATGCTTTTTCCTACTCTCAAGTATCTTCAAAATTATCAAATATATATCTAAAATTGTATTACTTAATCTAAAAATAGTTACTATTAATTAAGCATTTACCTCTTGCTACTAACATAATAGATATCAATTTATCTCATAATCTTTGCTAAGCATCATTGCTGTAATTTTTAGCAGGAAAAAATAAGTTTAAAGAATGAAAGTTACAGATCTCAAACTATCTAAGAACTACAGGTCAAATTCTTATTGGTCAGACCCCAATATGCAACATGGGAAAATTATGAATTCTTATATATTCATTCTATTCTCAGACAACTCTAAAATTTTTTGTACTAACTGTTCAATTTTTTTTCAGTTTTCAGGTAATAATAAAATTATCTTCTAATAATGGTCATTTTATCTTCCTTTCCAAATATTTACTCATGCTTTTCCTGTTTTATTAAGTAAAATAATATTATATATTAATTCCAATAGCAGGAATTGTTGTTATAAACTTGATTTAATAGGGCTTTCTTAGTGTTTCATTGTTAAACAGCTCTTGCTGAAAGTTTGACAAAGAGATAATGTATCATATTGAGAAAATATCCTGTATTATGAGTTTCATAAGAGATTTTATTTTTAATGAGATGAATATTGAATTTTACTAATTACCCTTTGGATGCTTTCAAAAAGTGACAAATATTTCTTTTACATTTTAATGTTATTAAAGCTTAATAGATTGATGAATATAACTATCATTACATTCTTAAAACATTCAAAAGTCAATACGCATTGACCAACATGTTTCAAAATGTGTCAAATGAGACAGTAATTTTTACCTTTAATTTCTCTTGCCAAGTTTTGGGATTATTATGCTAGTTTCTTAATTGTACAGTTTTACATGTACTTTTTACTTTTACTTTTTCGGTTTTTTTTTTTTTTTTACTTTTTACTTTTCTGTTAAACAGTTCAGATAAAGCAAGGCATTGTCTATTACTATAAAATTTGAAAGAACTTCATGATTTTAAAATATCTAGGTTTAAAAAAATATCATACTCTCCAAGCAGGAAAATAAAAAATATCAACAAAAGAAAGATATTGATCCAGAATTTGTTAGGAGGTATTTCCCTGATAATTTCTTAATTTTTCATTTACGTTATTATTCTGATAAGCTTCACACCTTCTTTTTGAGAAAAGTTTGAGTATTTGTGTCTCCTATGAAATTATAACCTATTACATAGCAAGATTCCAAATTGTGTGCTAACTACCTAGCTTATAAAGTTTCCTCGATGGCCCAGAGGTGAAGAATCCGCCTACAGTGCAGGAGATGCCGAACTTCCTAGGTCAGGAAGTTCCCTTGGAGAAGAAAACGACAACCTGCTCCAGTATTCTTGCCTGGAAAATCCCATGGACAGAGGAGCCTGGTGGGCTACAGTCCGTGGAGTCCCAAAGAATTAAACACAACTTAGTGACTAAACAACAACACAGCAACAACATAGCTTATATATATTTTTTAAAACACCCTGTATCTGTAGTAAAATTCCTTTTCATATATATTTTATCTATATTCTTAAAATGATTAGGAAGATTTTCTTTTTCTCCCCCAAGAACACACCCTTAAATCTGTATTGTTTTCCTTATAAATTTTTTGTCCTGCTCTTATATAATTGCCCCTTCCTTCATTGAGTTGATTATACTAATTAATAGTTGTTTTTTTCATGATAGTAGCAAGCTAATGAAAGTGATAAATTAGTGTCTAGTATAAAACTTTTATATTTTAAAGATAACCTTTATATAAGATGATCCATTTTATGTTTTACCTTAAACAGCCTTTGTTATCATATTTTTATTTTTGTCTTATATTTAACCAGTAATTTTCCCATTCTTTTATTTTTAAGCTATCTTGCTCAATTGATTTTTGTTCTATATCTCTCAGACAGTACACAATTCGATCCAATCTGAAAGTCTTTTTTTTTCCAATTGGGAGAACTTAACATATTCATATTCTTTGAAAGGTAAGTACATGTATTTTTCTTACATCATATTTTATTTGCCTTTTTTAGTGTTTTCTATATTTCCTGTTTTAGTTTAGATTCCCCTTAAGTAGCTCCCAGTCAAGTTTATTTGGGAGGTGATCACAGGAAGCACAAGTGAGAAAGTGAGACTAGAACAATTTTTTTTTTTTTTTTTTAAGGCAGTTAAGAGTCACATGAATTCAAGCAGTACCTGTGTGAGCAAATGAGACTCCACGTCACCGAAAATCCTCTGAGGAACACAAAGAGGACCTTAGGACTGTTCCACTGAAGGACAGGGAAGCTGGAGATTTTATCAACTGATTCCCTATCCTCACTGGAGAAGATCTGCTTCCAAGGTTTTTAAATTCCTGGCACTCAGGCTGTCTTCTGAGTGGGCTGATGAGGTCCCTGTAGTTCCAGAGAAGGCACTCAGGCAAAGATGGAGAAAGTCGAGACACAAGAGTGTTTGTGGTGGAAAGCTGTCAGTGGGTGAGGGGACTACCCACTGCAGATATGGCAAACCCAGCAGTAGGCCAGGGGAATATGGGGCATAACAGTGTCTAGTACACAGGATTATGGAGGGTGCCCCACATTTCACTCTGCTAATATAAAATGTATACATCTTATCTTTAATTCTAAAAATATTTATCAACATTTTAAAATACTTGACTGTGTACATTTCCAGTTGTCACCATTAACAATAAAGTACACACTTTGGATTTACCAGAATATAACCACAACATGAAGGGCATATATTTTAACACTGCCCACCCTCCTCTCTACTGCTATGCCTCCCTTTTTGGAAGAAACAGAGACGATAACCTAAATTTTTAATATAACCCACTTACTATTAGTATAATTTTATTTTTATAATATCTTTCTCTTTCATTATAATTACTTAAAATATGGGCAGCAGGTTAGATAAACCATAAGTGCAACAATTCAACCTAATTCTTTATGCTCATTTAGTTTTTCAGTAGGTAAAAATGTACCTATAAACATTTAAATTAAGTACATGTATTTTTCTTTATCATATTTTATTTTCCTTTTTCCAGTGCTTTCCATATTTTATTCCCTGTTTTAGTTTAGATTCTCCCTAAGTATGTCTGGGCCAATTTTATTTGGGAGGTGATCACAGGAAGTACAAGTGAGAAAGTAAGACTGGCTTACATGGTCTACAAGTGGCTTATATGGTTTATAAATGTCCTTATATTTTAACATATTAATGACACTTTAGTTATTTTTTGTTGCTGTGAGTGAGTGAGTGAAGTCGCTCAGTTGTGTCCAACTCTTTGCAACCCTGTGGACTGTACACTACCAGGCTTCTCCGTCCGTGGGTTTCTCCAGGCAACTGGAGTGGGTTACCCTTTCCTTCTCCAGGGGATCTTCCCGACCCGGGGATTGAACCTGGGTCTCCCGCATTGGAGGCAGACACTTTAACCTCTGAGCCACCAGGGAAGCCCTTTTGTTGTTGTAGATAATCCTATTCCTTAATTATTTACATATTATTGTTATCACTCATAGTTCAGAATAGTTATTAGACCAAAAACACAATTCTGATTTTCCTTCTTTGATTTTCTTCCCTTACTGAATATCAGATTTTTTTAAACCCAGAAATCTATCCTTCTCCACAAAATAGATGACAGTCTAATAAGTACCTTTTTAAAAATTAATATTGCTTGCCATATGATGACTGCTTTCAAATTCAGAGCCAGGGTATTTTTTTGCTCTGTTTGAATATCTATAAAGTTTTCTTTTAGTACATCTTTTTATATTATTTCTATTAATTTTATTTTGGCCTGTTCTTCAAAATTATTCTCCAACTTTCAGGTCTTTATTGACTGCTCTTTCCCTGTCTTTCCTATTTCCATCCCTTTCTTCCTTTCCATATACATTCTATCAAAGCTTATTAAGCTTTTACCACATATAACTCATCAGAATTTCTGTTCTTATTTTGTTTCTATTACATAGTTAATTTGGCTACGATATTTTTTCCCACAGTAGCAGAATGAACTAGTGGGTATGAGTTCTTCAGAGTCCATATTCCTTTGACTTTCATAAGAGGTTTATATACGTTTTAAAAAATATTTCACTCCAGTATTTCTTTTCTCAAAATTACTGTCTTCGTCTATCCTGTGTTACATTTATCTTCTTTTATATGGAAGACTCTTTTTAGGGTTTTACTCTGTTTACACATATTGAAAAGAAGGCACATTCTAGACCAGTAGTTACAAACTACTTCTACTTTTATCATCTGAGTTTTTCTCTAAACTATTTAAAACTCTTATAGATCTCAGGCTAAAAACTGGTTTCATTAAAGTTTATATTATCTCTTTTATAATTTAATTGCCTGCCTAATTTATAGCCATAATAGCTGTATTGTTACTAGTGAATCTCCTGTGAAAGGAGATAACTTTTAAAATTATTTTTCTATGGCTTATTTTCCTTATTCCCCATGGTGTTCTGTCCTTTCTGGGACTCCTCCTCCTCTGTCTGCCACTCCTACTCCTTCCAAATATGAAAATATCCTGCACTCATTTCCTGTTTCAAATGAGTTTCAAAAAACTCATATCCTGTTTCAAATAGGTGTGCTTACTCTAGATCTTCCTAAGCAAACTAATTCTGAATTCAACTGATATATTTAGTAAATACTTTCTAACATATTTCCCTCCAATATATCTTCAAATATAGCCTTAATATAACAGACTAAAGAAGTATTAGTTTCTTTCTTAATCATCTTTGCTTAGCTCTTATAAACCCATAATACTTTCTCTGGAAAACATTTGTAAGGAATTTCCCACTGCTTTCATTTAATATCCCATGCTTGATTTTTCTGGCATATGGATAGCATCCTCCCATATTTTCCATCAAAAATGCTAAATTTTCCTTCTGTTTTTATAGTTTTTTGTTCATTTCATGGTGATCTGGAAAAGAGAGTGTCAGATTTATGTACTGATGCTCCAGTCGTTTCTCATCCATGATTCCTGTCTAGTCCATATTTTAGGTGTCACCACACAGATGTCTCCTAAAGTTTCCAGCTGCTTCTTATAAAAAGTCATTTTCAGATTTTTCTTTTTTTTCTCTCTATGTCTTCAGGGAAACGTTCTCTTTCCCTTTTGTTACCATATTATTTCCCTTTCTTAGGCTCTGACCCCACACCTTTTAACGGGCAAAATCGGTATCAGTAACGTCCGATGGCAACAGTGTGAACCAAGTGTCATTTCTCCACTTTACTCTCCACGTGAGAGACATTCCAAAAGCTTCCTCATCTCATTTCTCATCTGAATACCGGGTTGCTCAGCCCTCATCTATTGCAGTTTGTGAAACCTAACAAACATTCATCAACTCTGATCCACAGGACTAAAATTAGATCCTCTCTTGCTCAAAATGGCAGTTTTTCTGACTAAGTTAAAGAGTAAGATGCAGTTGTTCCATCTTGCAGCAGCAGAAAGCACAAAGACCTCATGGCACTTAATCCCAGCCCTCTTCTGTCCCATCTGCTTCTGAAGCTTTTCTACATGTTATTAAGCACCTACGTGCCCAGCAAGCTTTCTCCTATCCCCTTCTCTTAGTTCTCATTCTGGAAAGTTAGTCTCTGAATGGGTATAGAAAGAGATGAACCACCCATGATAATGATCATGGACTAGAAATCTTGGTTCTAACCAAAGTAAGTTTTTATTGAATTAAAAGTTTGCCTAGTTTACCAGATACAGTTACTCTGCATCTTGGGTTTTTCCAGACCTCAGAATAGAGCGATGAAACAATATAGTTCTATCTTCTTTTTAAATAGATCATTCAGTTCAGTTGCTCAGTTGTATCTGACTCTTTGTGGCTCCATGGACTGCAGGACACCAGGCCTCCCTGTCCATCACCAACTCCTGGAGTTTACCCAAACTCATGTCCACTGAGTCGGTGATGCCATACAACCATCTCATTCTCTGTCATCCCCTTTTCCTCCTGCCTTCAATCTTTCCCAGCATCAGGGTCTTTTCCAATGAGTCAGTTCTTTGCATCACGTGGCCCAAGCATTAGCGTTTCAGCTTCAACATCAGTCCTTCCAATGAACACCCAGGACTAATCTCCTTTAGGATGGACTGGTTGGATCTTGTTGCAGTCCAAGGGACTCTCCAAGAGTCTTTTCCAACACCACAGTTCAAAAGCATCAATTCTTCGGCGTTCAGTTTTCTTTATAGGCCAACTCTTTCATCCATACATGACTACTGGAAAAACCATAGGCTTGACTATACGGACCTTTGTTGGCAAAGTAATGTCTCTGCTTTTTAATATGCTGCAATCATTGGATTTAGATTTAAGTGTTGTTTCCATGTTTTGCTTTTTTATATAATATAATGAAAGTCAAAAATAAGTGTATCAATTACCTCTAGTCTGGCCTATGGAACCCAGAATAGTTCAACCAATTTCTTGCCATTTCAGTTTTGCCCTTTAGCCATTTTTACAGTCACCTGAAAAATTAATTATATAACCACCACACATCCTTCGTATGTGATGTTCTGGACATAATAGGATAACTAGTATCATTTTCTTTAAAAGACTTAGTCTAGTAGGAGGAAAGAACCTGTATATAAACAAGCTGCATGCTCTTGTATGGCTGTTACAGCACAATCCATTATGCTAGATTTTCAAAAGAAAAAACGGTCACTTCATGCAGGTAAAATTTAGAAAAGAGAGGCAACACTTGAGCTAAGTTTAAAAAAAGAAACAAGTGCTTAAAAATGTCACAGTGGGGACAACTGTAGTCAGAGTCAGATATTTCAGGTGATAAGAACAATGTCTGGCATGATATTGCCTGGCATACTGGATGAACCAAGAGTAACTTGGCATGGCTGAATTATACTATGGGAGAATAACCTAGCTGCCATTAAGACTGCAAAAAAGTGGTCCAATAAAAATGTGAATCCATAAGTCCAATATATAATTTTTATGATCCGTATATAGTACTATCAGGTTATTTTTACGCTTCCCCTCCAAGATTGGTCTGTTGTAATAGTTTCTACCTCCTTTTTTGTAATTATCACTTAGGAGGTACTCGGTGTATAAATCATATTTATGAAACATTCTAAATGTTCCCAGTTTGTTATTTCAGTTTGAATGACTAAAATTCTCTCTCTTACACTGCCCTTCTGTAACCACACAAAAATCTAGAAATACAAAAACATCCTAGCTCATTTTTTTAGGTAAAATATGTCACAGATATTTAACACAAATATATGGCTATGTATTTTCTAGACCTTAAATAGCACAGATCACAATTTTCCCTACATTGAGAGACAAATGTTATGCACTGGCTGAAGTAGCAAAGCACAGATGTATGGCATATGGTACACAGTTAAGAAACTTAAAAATGCTTACACTGAGAAGAGGTCATAATCTAGTGGGCATAACCAGAACCTAGAGGGTTCATTCCATTACTGGAATGTCAAGCAAGAGAATGGCAAGAGAGTGTATCATACATCAAAAGTATTTACAATGCCAGAGAGATACAATTTGACAAGGAAGAGCGAAATGGTAAAGTACTTCGGCTTCAAAATGCAAGGAACAAAACTAAAGAAAAAATTATGATGGTTACCTGCAACAGACCATTAGCAGGAAAGGTGGGTGACATTGAAAAACTGAGTCATCACTTTGTCCACTAAATTGCTCTCTTATTCAAAGGGGATTTTCAATTCTCCTATGTTCTGAGGTGAAGATAAATAATAATAGCAAACAAGCAAACAAGCTTTCCTAAATTATGTAGAAGACAACTTTATGACTCATAAAACAAAGGATCCTAGAAAAAAAGACTGTATTATATCTCTTACATACCTGGAAAAAAATATTTGGGCTAGTATCATAGGCATGACTGAGTGACTTCACTTTCACTTCTCACTTTCATGCATTGGAGAAGGGAATGGCAACCCACTCCACTGTTCTTGCCTGGAGAATCCCAGGGACGGGGGAGCCTGGTGGGCTGCCGTCTATGGGGTCGCACAGAGTCAGACACGACTGAAGTGACTCAGCAGCAGCAGCAGTATCATAGGCAGCTGTAATTGAGAATGGTTTTAACAAAATCTCATGCCACATTTTTGCTGAATGCCTAGAAGCCAGGCACCGCCCGAGGCACTTGTCATCATACACCAATGACCAAAACAGATGAAGTTTACCCAAATGGAAATTAATAAACATAATAATTAGGTAAATCATATTTTGTATTAGTAGTGATAAATGCTACATAAAAAAGAAGTAGTTTGGGGGAGTGGTTTAGCTGTCAGGGTGGAGACAGGGGTAGGTTACAATACTAGATAGGTTAGTCAGAGTATGTTTTGTTAGGAAAATTGGGCCTGAGTAAACATTTGAAGGAGGTGAAGGAATAAAAGTGATCTTTTGTGAATGGATAATGGTTCAGGGAGAGAGTAGCTATGGAGTTTGTGTTCAGATTTCACACATATTTTGACGGTTTAGTCAACATGATTTGCTGGTAATTTGGAGCGTAAGAGAAAGAGATTAATTAGGATGACAAGTTTTTGGACAGAATGATAGGAAGGATGGTGCTGCCATCACATGAAATGGGGAAGGCTCCAGTTAAGCTGAATTGAGGGGAAGCTTACAAGTAAATTACCAAAAGGAGTTTAGGATATGTTGGTTTTGAAAGGATTATTAGATATCATAGTGAATGTATTTGGAGAAGGCAATGGCACCCCACTCCAGTACTCTTGCCTGGAAAATCCCATGGACGGAGGAGCCTGGTAGGCTGCAGTCCATGGGGTCACTAAGAGTCGGACACGACTGAGCAACTTCACTTTCACTTTTCACTTTCATGCATTGGAGAAGGAAATGGCAACCCACTCCAGTGTTCTTGCCTGGAGAATCCCAGGGAAGGCGGAGCCTGGTGGGATATCATCTCTGGGGTCGCACAGAGTCGAACATGACTGAAGTGACTTAGCAGCAGCAGCAGTGAATGTATTAAATATATAGTTTGGTATAATAGTCTGAATTATGAGATATAGTTGGTTGGATGTACAAATTCAGGCATATCAATAAGTAGATAGCAATGAGACAAAATTAGATCACTAAAGGAATGATTGTCCACATAGAAGATGACCAAAGACTGAGCCTTGAGATACCAAATATCAAGAGGGTATAGAGAAGAGAAGAACCCAGGAAAGGAGAACGAGGGTACCAAGAAGTAAGAGAAAAACAAAAACAAAAAAAAAGTGTGATATCCTAGCTGATAAGTGAAGACATGGTGCCAAGGAGGAGTGATCAACTTTACCAAATGCTTCTAAAAGTTCCAGTAGTACTAGGGCTTCAAGCTGACCATTTGATTTAGAAATGTGGATACCATTTTATACTCTGACTCAGTTATTCTGTGGAGTGATAGAGACGAAAGTATGACTGGAGGAGATTAAGAAAGAACAGAAGATCTGGAGAAAGCAATTATTGACAAGTCTTTCAAAGAATTTTGATTCCAAAGAAAAGCAATGATATGTCGTGGTAGCTAATAGAATTTTTGTTTCTACCTTCTTATTAAGAGTAATATCCTGGTGGCTCTGACAGTAAAGAATCTGTCTGCAATGTGGAAGACCTGGATTTGCTCCCTGGGTTGGGAAGATCCCCTGGAGAAGGGAACAGCTACCCACTCCAGTATTCTGGCCTGGAGAATTCCATGAACAGAGGAGCCTGGCAGGCTACAGTCCATGGGGTTGCAAAGGGTCAGACACGACTGAGCGACTTCACACTTTCAATCATATATTCCATCAGTCAAGATTCAAACAGGGAAGCAAAACCATTAAAAGTATAATAGATAAGTGATTTTAAGGATAAGATCATTGACCATTTATGTGCCAACCTGACTTTACCTAGATAGCTGATAAACCATTTCTGAAAAGAGGAGTCTCTGAGAGTACTTCCACAGGAGACTAGCATTTGGATTGGTAGACTAAGTAAAGAAGACTGCCCCCACCAATGCAGATGGGCCTCAACCCATCTGCTAAAGGCCTGAGTAGAGTAAAAAGCAGGAGGACGAAAGAATTTTCTCTCTGCTTCAGCTGTGACATCCATATTCTCCTGTTCTCAGTCATCAGTGCTCCTGGCTGTCAGGCCTTCAAACTTCACCAGACTTTCCTTGTTATGCAACTTGAAGATGGCAGGTCATGGGACTTCTCAGCTTCCATAATCATGTGAGCCAATTCCTATAATATATATTTAAATATGTGTGTGTGTGTGTATACAGTATCTGTGTATGTGTGTCAAACAAAATAGGATACATATATTTATCTATGTATAGCTATATCACATGTACATACTAAATATTATATATAAATATAATATTTACATATGGATAGATAATAGGATAGATAATATTTAATATATAATATGTATATAATATATATGCTATTATATTGGTTTTATTTCTCTGGAAAAACCTGATATAACTTTATATATTTGTGGGAGGAGCTCAGGAAGTAACTACAAAAGCCAAAAGGCAGAGTTGGAAGATCAGATAAAAAGAAACTAAATTACTAACCAGATATCCTAAAACACTGAGGCGGTTAGGTATTTGAAGCTTGAGAGGATATCTGGAAAACCAAGCATGACCAGGTGTCAGAATGGGACCATTATAAAGCTAATGGAGAAGATCATGACATTTGCGGTTTATGAATCTAAATTTGGGCCTGAAGTTACTATTGGTCAGTAGGGAGGACACTCAGGGAGCCATGCCAAGAAGAGGGAAGAAAGCTAAAATCTGCCAAAACCTCTGTTCTGTTCCACATCACTAGGGAAATAAAAGAAAATCTAGAACCTATTGGTTTCTATGCACCTGTCTTACACCACATCTGTCCCCACTGACCTTCAGAGAAAAATGTCTGCTGCTACACTTGAACTGCCAAATCTCCTGCAAATTTCTCTTTTGGCCAACTCTAACCTGGAGCTATACAAGAAGAGGTTTCTGGGAAACTTAGTACAGCTAAGAGGTGAAGGGAGCAGCAGAGCATGAGATGCTTAGATCACATCACCAACTCAATGGATATGAATTTGAGCAAACTCCAGCAGACGGCGAAGGACAGGGAAATCTGTTATGCTGCAGTTCATGGGGTCGCAAAGAGTCAGACACAACTTAGCAACTGAACAACAACAACAAAAACGACACATATGCTGATCCAGGAGAGAGGAAGAAACTGATGATGCAGGCAACAGAGAGGAGTAGATCTGTAGTTATAACCTTGAGTAGGCACGAGGGTACATTATAGCTCGTATACAAGGAGAGGAACTACATTTAGAATAGAGCAAAGGTGTTTGGGTTAACAAAAAATATATTTCCAGGAAATGACAATCATCTCTGAATGCACTGATAACAAACATTTTTTAAATTTATTTTATTTTATTTTTAATATAAATTTATTTATTTTATATTGCTTGGGGCTGGTGCACTGGGACGACCCAGGGGGATGGTGTGGGGATGGAGGAGGGAGGAGGGTTCAGGATGGGGAACACATGTTTTAAAATTATTTAAAAAAAATAAAAATAAATAAAAATTAAAAAAAATTTATTTATTTTAATTGGAGGCTAAATTTATTTAAAAAATAAAATAAAATAATTTTTAAAATGTTTGTTATCAGTGCATTCAGAGATGATTGTCATTTCCTGGAAATACATTAAAATAAAATATTAAAATCATCAAGTTAGAAAAACTTTGGTATCTTTTAGGAGATACTTACTACTTGCTGCTGCTGCTAAGTCGCTTCAGTCGTGTCCGACTCTGTGCGACCTCATAGACAGCAGCCCATCAGGCTCCCCCGTCCCTGGGATTCTCCAGGCAAGAACACTGGAGTGGGTTGCCATTTCCCTCTCCAATGTATGAAAGTGAAAAGTGAAAGTGAAGTCGCTTAGTCGTGTCTGACTCTTAGCAACCCCATGGACTGCAGCCTACCAGGCTCTGCCATCCATGGGATTTTCCAGGCAAGAGTACTGGAGTGGGGTGCCATTGCCTTCTCCAATTACTACTTGGCTGAATACAAATCTTCATACGTTAAGTCACTAATAGTGAAAAATGTGTTTGTTAGTGTAGCTCAATAACTTTATGTTGTATGAAATGAAAATGAAGATACAAAATGAAAAATATAACAGGTTTATTTACTTCTAAATATTAAATGACCTCACACTTGGCCTTGATTTCATTAGCCATATATAGTCTCATGAATTCAATCTGTTTTCCCTTTGTCTCTACGTAGATCACTCTTTTGGTCAGTCTGCCCAACTGCCTATTTGACAACTCCACCTTAAATTCTTCAAGGCAACTCTGATTCAACCTGGCCAAAACTTAATCCATGGTTTTCTGTATCCCATACCACCTCCAATTTTGGTCCTTCTCTAATCATAAAAACCAATTTTTCAAGCTGGAAATATAGTAGCTCTCCTCCCTTTATCTCTCTCATCTTACTCAATCACCCTTTAACTGCCTTGCCCTGTTCCTTTGTTTCTAGTAACCACCACTTGTCTCAGTTTACAACAAATTATCTAATCCATGCAACCTAAACTTTTCTCCTGGAGAATTAAGAGCCTTGCTGTTAATCAGCATCATATTTCTTCACTCTCACCCTAGTCCATGTTCCTGAAGTGCTGGATTCAAGTGCTTACTTGCTCAGTCATGTCTGACTCTTTGCCACCATGTGGACTCTGGCCCTCCAGGCTCCTTTGTCCATGGAATTTTCCAGGCAAGAATACAGGAGTAGGTTTCCATTTCCTTCTCCAAGGGATCTTCCTCACCTAAGGATTCAACTTTTGTCTTCTGTGTCTTCTGCACTGCAGGCGGGTTCTTTACCAATTGAGCCATCAGGGAAGCCCCCACTCTATCTAATACACTAGTTTGGCACCTTGTTTAAATGACTGAATCACTTTTCAATGCTTGTTTTTTATAATTCCTCTCAAAATAATTACCACACTCTGTAACAAGAACTACCAATTTATGCGTGCTCTACCTCTTCTATCTCTTCAAACAGGAACAGTGGGAGAAAAATGAAGGTACTATGTTTTTATGTAGTAAGGATACATTTTTATATTAGTAGAAGGGGGAAACATTATCTTTTAAAACATATATGTGAAACCTTCAATTTAATGATTGACAAAATTTCTGTATAGAAGTCAAAACTAGTAGATTTTAGAGTCTACAAAAGGCATCATTGGATTCCTTGAAAACCAAAGAAAATGGTGAGAAAAACATTAAACAAAGGTTTGCAAAGTTAATGGGTTTATTGCAGAGTGTCTCAGATCTTACAATATACTAATATTAGTTATAAATGTCAAGTGTGTGGCACTGCACAGACTTACTGAGCCTTGAACCTTTTTGTTACGAGTGTGCCACAGAACAACTGCTGTGCAGAACAGTTTTGGGAATGCTGCCTTTGCCATTTAAGAAGAAAATGGAGGGCTGAAGAAGTTGGGGTTGAAGAAGTCGAGAGAATATATCAAACAGAGCTTGAATTGCTCTGTGGGTTTCAAGTAGGGGAATCTCACATAGTTAAGGAAATTTTGTTGGACAGAAATAAAGTAAGACAAACGGGAGTGGAACACTGGACAGAGGAGCTGAAGATGTGCGAAATCATTGAACCAATTTTGGAAGGGGAAGAAAGTTAAAAAAGACCTCCAAGTATTCCCTAAAGTATCTGTGTACTTATGAAAAGAAAGTCAAGAGTTGTGTTTCCTGGCATAAATAGTTTGACACTTGGTTTTATGACTTATGCATCTGTATAAGTTCTAGCCATCATATTCATTATCTTATTATTAGTTTGACCAAATCCAGATTATCTAAACTAACTGAAACACCAGCAGACCATTTTTTAAAGAGGAAAAGCAATGCAATACACATTTTTTAAAAAGGACAAGCATTGCAAATAGCAAATTATAATACTGAATTAAAAACAGGAAAATAAAAAAAGAACCTTGGTCTTTTGAGGACATTGTTTTGAATATATCTGAAAGGAAAAGAGCAAAACTACTGTTCACCTAAGCAATACGTTACCAAAATATTGTTGAAAAATAATTTGAGAACTTTGTGTTTTCAATTCCATATATCTGGGACAACAAAAATATACATTGACTTTTAATGAGAAGTATGGGCCTTGTTAAATTTCAGTGGCCCTTTTAGAGTAATGAGTTGGATGGCCTTCTAGAAATTCTCTAATCACTTCTTTTTGATAAGAATGTTATACTGTAATGTATAATTATGAAAAAAATGAACTTAAATAGGACAAAGACAATTCAAAAAAATCTTCTTTACAATATAGCAATTTTTGATTCAGGATCTAAGAACAACAACAAAAAAAGGTTTGCCCCTTCTTCTTGTTTCAAACATGTCTTAACGCCCAAAAAATGTAGGCACTGCTTTCCACACTCTCTTCTTAAATTATCCCATGAATCATAAATTACACCTTCCACCAGTGTTCAAATTCCATTTTCTCTGCATATAGAAATATACCACCCGCCAATCATTGATATCAGAATATAAGAAAGATCTACAGGAAGTCCTCTCCAATCAAAATACAGAAATAAAGGTACATGGGTTTTTAAAAAATATTATTTAAGCATACTGTTTATGTGTATACAAATCAAATTTCAGAACATATTTTATCTATATTGATTACAACAGGAGAAAAAGAATGAGTTATAATAGAGACAGCCAAAGATGAAATAAAAATGTCTTGAAGTAAAGGACAGATATTTGGGTAAAAATTCCAAGAAGGGCAGCTCTATTTAGCTCACCATGCCCCTCCCCTTCTCACCAACCAGGTAGTCCTACCACGAACAACAGTATTTTGTAACTTATCAAACAGCATGAACTCAGCTGTACCTGATATTTTAAAAGGCACATCTACATGTTTTTAAGTTATTTTTATGAAAGAAAAATCAGAGATAGATTTTGTTTCCTTAGCCAGCTTTCTCTGTGAGAAAACCCTAAATGTTCCAAGACAAATGATACAAGAAACAATAAGTAGTAACACCCACATGTAGACAGCATAGTCCAGACTGCATCCCACTAGTTTTTACTTATCACACTTCCCTGAAACTTTTTATCAGGACTACTAACAAGTACAAAATGACAAACCCGAGTTTCACCTTTGTTGTCTCCTCAAAGTACTTTTTTTTTTTTCTCCAGACGCTCTAATGAGCAGCGAAATGATCCAAAAGTAGACATCAAGAAGTAAGAAGAGAAGAGGTAATGGCCTGTATAACCCGAAAACTATAGAATCAGTTCCTGGGTAATTGAGTGTTGGTGGGACTTGGCAAAAAGAGAGCCACCAGCTATAATTCATTCAGACTTAAAAGAAGCTCTCTTTCCAGTATCAAAGCATAATGAAGAACTGAGTGCAAAATGCACTGCCAATTTATGATTATAGCATTCAGTGATCCATCCAAGGACTAATGCTGTATAATCATGAATATGAGGGAAGGGCATATGATGGGTACAAAGAGCTACTCTAAAGGCAGATCTGCAGGAGACAATTACAATTAGAGTGTATGAACTGACACCAAAAACACTTTTGCTTTAGGTTTTAATAATTATGAATCAATTCGATAGTGTCTTTCCTTTTAAGGAGGTGGTGTGGTTTGGTGGGTACAAAGATATATTTCTGCCTTTGAAATTTTAAAACAGAGTGGGGAATAGAACCATACTCTTAAATAACTTCAGTTAAGGGAATACTGTGGAAGTTCAGAAGAGTGAGCAATTAATTCAGAAAAACCATTCCTATGTACTTTGCCATGATTGTTTGAAGGTCCAATAGTATATAAAGCATGTTAAAGTCCTTGTATAAAAGCAGGAAAAAGTCATAAGGAGAAAAATTGCCAATCCATTCATTGAAAAATAATTTTAGTTGGGAACCTACTATGTGCCACATATTCTGCTAGGTATGAGGATAAAAAGCAATGAGATATTACCCCTATTAACAATCCACTTACTGTGTAACAGAAAAAGGAAATGGGTAGAAGATATACACACCATTATACAAATAGAAAGATTACAAATCTAAAGGACTTCTCACATAATGTTTGTTTTATTTAGCTGAATTTTCTAAATGGATTGATAAAGGTATAATTCTCTCTGCTATAAACTGATAGAAGCATAAACAAAATAATTCACAAATGGTGTAGGCTAAGTGATGCAAATACACTGCAATTCTCAGGAACATCTCTGTCATTACCCAAGAACTCAGTCTGTAGTATACAATCTTCCCAGATTGTATAGTCAACGATTCCCAAATGTGGCTGCAAATTAGAGCTGTTTCAGTCAGTTCAGTCGTTCAGTCGTGTCCAACTCTTTGCAACCCCATGAATTGCAGCACGCCAGGCCTCCCTGTCCATCACCAACTCCCAGAGTTCACTCAAACTCATGTCCATCGAGTCGGTGATGCCATCCAGCCATCTCATCCTCTATCGTCCCCTTCTCCTCCTGCCCCCAATCCCTCCCAGCATCAGAGTCTTTTCCAATGAGTCAACTCTTCTCATGAGGTGGCCAAAGTACTGGAGTTTCAGCTTTAGCATCATTCCTTCCAAAGAACACCCAGGACTGATCTCCTTTAAAATGGACTGGTTGGATTTTCTTGAGCTGTTTAGACAACTTTAAACAATTACAGATACCTAACTCTAGCTACAGTCACTCTGCAACCACTTTTCAAACCACTGGCCTTGACCATGCGGAACATCTAAATTTAGGCAAGCCAAGAGTGACTACTGAAAGATAAGCTAGCTTATGGGTTAGAGAGGATCAGGAATCATAGGGAAAGAAAGGATATCTTTGCACATCATCATCTAAATTCTCTCACTCAACTCTCTCCCCACACTTCTATCCTATTCTGTATTTCCTCTATTTGTCCTCTCCTCCCCTGTGGGAGATCTGAGAGCCATACTTCATTGACAATTAAAGGAACAGAATGACAGTTCAGGTTAACATTATTTCTATACACTAAGAAATATCCCTTATATGAAAACACAGACTATAGAAATTCTTTGGGAAAAAAACTGATGTAAAGATTATTCTATACTTCCATTAAGTTCATTTGGAAAAGTATAGACTTATTAAGCATAAACAGGGGAGGTGGATGGAGGGAGAGAACAGGACTGGTTAATGGATTAAGTGGAAAAATTCAGCAACATCATCCATGAGTTCTAGATTTTTAAAAAATTCAATAATTCAAAGAATTTTTAGCATCAATCTATGCTTAATATTATTGAGGATTACAAAAATAGGAAAAGAGATATCTCAATGTTAGCATGATTATATTAATCACTCTATATTTGATCTAATATTTGGTTTCATTTTCATTTCTTGGTTAAATAAATAATGGGTAAGCATTAACCATGGGCCAGGTATTGCACCAGAGATAATATATTGCAGGCTGAGTCCTTGCTCTCTTGGATAACACTTTCTAGTAAGATAAAGACAACCAAGGAAACTATATCATAATGTGATAAAAATAGAGAATAGGATCATTACGAGGACACACAAAGCCAACTTCATGAGGCTTGCAGTCAGCAAAGAATTTCTGGAATTTAGCATTCAAGGTAAGGCTTGAAGTACATGTAAGAGCTTTCCAGTTGGAAAATAAACAACAAATTCTCTCGGAAATGTACATGCACAGTTTTGAAGGTAAGGTATACGTTCAGGCAACTGCCAAATAGTTCATGGCAACGTACATTGTGGAAGATGGAGAGATGTGCAGAAGACTAGAAGGGCCAGATTTTAAATTGTGAAGTCATATTTAAAAAGGTGGACTATATATTAAGAAGAAGCACTGAAAATATTTTAGCCATGAGGACTCTAATTCAGGTTTGTCTTTCAGTAAATTCACTCAGCCTTCCAGTTTAAAAAGACTCAAAATTTAGACAGAATCAAGACTAGCACTAGAGAACTGAATCAGTTAGGAAGCCAATCAAGTACTTCGGGTGACATGATGAAGGTTATGGCCTGGATAATGAATAGGGAAATGTAATGAAGTGGCTGAAACGGGGCAACAGGAAAGTGGTAACACAGAGGGACTTGGTGATGCTTTAGATGTGAGTGTAGAACAGGGCAAGGTGATGGTTCCAGATAAACACATAAAAGGAGGAAGAGGTTACAGAAAATATTTGGGTCTTTTGACTTTTCCATGATAAGGCAGACATCCAAATCAGGTATCAAATAAGTAGCTGGAAGTGTGGGTCTAGACTGAAGTTTAGGAGGGAGAACAAACTGCAGAAAAAAGTTTGGGGAACTTAAATCTATGAGCTTCTCTGGTGGCTCAGACAGTAAAGAATCTGCCTGCAACACAGGAGACACAGGTTCAATCCCTGGGTTGGGAAGATCCCTTGGAGAAGGGAATGGCTACCCACTCCAGTATTCTTGCCTGAAAAATCCCATGAGCCTGGCAGGCTGCAGTCCATGGGGTCAAAATGAGTCAGACATGGCTCAGTGACTAACACTTTAACTTTCAATCTATAGATTGTAATTGGAGTCATGGAAGTTAACAGCATTGTTCAGTTTTAGTTTGTAAATGCTGTATAACAGAAACAAAACCAACCAAGGAAGAGGACCCTAAAAACAATTAAGGAATAGCCAGAGAGGGAAGAAAATTCAAGAATGTGGTTGAGAGGAAGCCAAGGAAAGTTTATCAGGGACAGAGTACTCAGTTTTGCCGTAGACTGGTAGAATGTCAAATTAAAAGACATTGAGGGGTCTTTGTTTGCTTAACCTCCTACAAAACACACTCTCCCTTCTCATATCTTGAAATGTTTATCTATGCCTATTCTAGTCAGAAAATATGTTTTTTTTAAACTTCACATGGGTTATTTGCATGTTTCCTCTTCCACAGTAAAGGTGTTACTACCTACCAATTAAAATTGAGTTTTTAGTAATGCCTATTCTATAACCAACTTAAAGGAATGATCATGGTCTTGCTGCTGCTGCTGCTGCTGCTGCTGCTACTAAGTCACGTCAGTTGTGTCTGACTCTGTGTGACCCCATAGACGGCCTCCCACCAGGCTCCCCCGTCTCTGGGATTTCTCCAGGCAAGAACACTGGAGTGGGTTGCCATTTCCATCTTAAAGTGAAAAGTGAAAGTGAAGTCGCTCAGTCGTGTCCGACTCTTAGTGATCCCATGGACTGCAGCCTACCAGGCTCCTCCATCCATGGGATTTGCCAGGCAAGAGTACTGGAATGAGGTGCCATTGCCTTCTTCGTGATCATGGTCTTAGGTACCATGCAATTATTTTTCTGAAAAAGTATTCATTTGTCATCAATTAGACATGCCAAGCTATGCTGAAATCCTGATATGACTTTATAGCTATAAGCTCTATGAGGGCATGAAATGAACTTAGTTTCTCCATCATTGTACTCACCATTATTACTGGCACAAATTAGATGCTCAAAACACATTTCTGAATGAGTGAATAAATAGATTAATGAACAGAGTACCTGAGTCGAAAGCCAGAATGATCTGATATTTACATTATATAGTCTGCAAAACGGAGATGATGAATTCTGGTGAAGGAATCAACTGAAATGCACAAAATAAATATTAACTGATCTTCTGGGAAAAACCCAAGTATAGTTTCACACTAATTAGCAGAAATAAAAATCCTCTGTCCAACCCTTAGATGCATTCATGCATATATTAGCCAACAAAAGTATTTAGCTCGCTAAACTCTGTTAAGGGTTATTAGAAAATACAAGAGCCAAAAATAACTGAACAAGTGACTAATGTGACAACAACAAAATCAGCACTTGACAAGGGCAAAACAGTGCCATGTGGAAGCAACAGTATAAATGACTCATTCATGATAACATGTCATGGATTAATACCAGGTGCTCAGTAAATCATTTTCAGTTACTTTCTTTAAAGCACTGGTTACTAACCACTACAGTGAGCATCATTCCACTCCCTCTCATTTTTTCCACTACAAAACACTAAAGATAATAACGCTATGCTATGATTGCAAGCACTGTACGTCTTCCATTTCCTGTTTCTTTTTACAGTATATTCAATTAAGTGATTTGAGTTAATGCATATTCTGAGTAGACAGAACTACTGCTCCGATCATTAACAGGAAATAAAACTTGGAACTAAAAGTTACCACCCATGCCCACCAGCCAGGTCCCTCAACCCAAAACCACCTTACATAAGCAACTGCAAGCATGTTGGAGGGGTCTCTAGGAATAAATAAAACAACGCCAAAGGTCAGTGGGTAGCTACGGATGGACAAGGTACAACCTTTTCTCCCACTAGCACCAAAGGAGTCAACCAGGACACTTTAAACAATAAGGAAAATTATCTCCCTCCACACAGATCCAAAGACAGGCATTTCAGGAATTGGTTCAGTGCCTAGGGATTCAGGTTTTTCATTGCCCTACTTTGCCATCCCACTGGATTAGCGTCTTCATCCTTTGCCTTCCCTACCCATGTTGAAAGACAACTGCCACAATTTCAGAGATCTCACATAGATAAAATAAAACTTAAGGGAAAGTTTTCTCTTCTGGTTCTCCCTTTTGGGGAGATAAACATTTCCCAAAAGTCTTCCAAAAGACTTTCCTTCAAAGTTCATTATTCAGGGGGAGGTCACATGAACATATCCTAGGTGCCCTCTAAACTCAGGCTCAGCCAACAGGGCAGAGGGAGATGAGAAATGGCAACCAACAGTGTCATTCCTTTCTGTTGGCATTCTTCACACTTGGCACTTTCTTTCCTCAACCTCATTTCTCCCACTCCACTTTTCTAAGCTGACTTCATTGCCTTTTACATAAGCCTGACTGAAGGTAGCATTTTGTCTCACGTTGAGCTCATGTATCAGTAGTACTGCAATTTCTCTGTGTAAAATACTTGGTCTTTTGGATTTTTAGATTGTGATTGATTACATTTACAAATAACATATGAAAGTCAGAAAACTTAATTGGAAAAGCAAGAGAAAAGTTATTCTTGTACACAGAAAACTGATTTCTTTTGTTGGCTAAATGGACCATAAATATTTTCAGTGGTTTTAATAATAGTTTACTTACAAAGCACTAAATTTGGGGTAAAAGAAAAGCAAAGTTTAATGTGTCTTGATTGGGGAAAATGAAAAATCTTATCTATAGGCTTACTACTTTAAATTAATGACAAAAAAAAGAACTACTCTACTTTTTTGGTACATTAGTGTTGCTCTCTACAGTAAATACTGAAGACTCCCTCAAGTCTACTCTTAAAGAGGATCCAGGCTATAAAGCAGAAAAGCCTTGTAACACAAAAAACAGGATGTCCGAGGTACTGTAAAATCATATAATTTTAAACTCAGAAGAGATGACTAATTTAAACTCCTTGTTTCACAGATAAGAAAATGGAAACTCTGAAGTATGAAGCCCAGGGTCATCAATAACTGGGAAACAGAGCTGAGACTTCAAGTTGTCTAACTGAAATTTCTACTTCTTTCCTATTTTAAAATTGCCCTTTCCACTAATATTTAAGTATATTCTCAAATGTCAGTCTAAAAACTAAATGATCATAGACTAAGTCAATTTGATTAACAGAAAGTTAATCAGAATATCCTTTTTGTTTCAATTTTGATTACCAAAACTTTCTTCCTTGCCTTATTAAATAGATTGAGTACTACTTAATGAGTCCCTGAATTGTTTTTGATCTGGAAGATCTAGATAACTTCACAATAAATATCCTATTTTTATTGTTTTATGACCAGATTTCATGTTTATAAAATTAAGCTGGATTTTTTTTATTATTGGCCCTATATCATTTCCTGGACAATGCTAAGTTGATCAGTTTTATGTTCACATAGTTATTTTGCTTCTAAAACAAAGATATAAGCTCTTTTCTTTAGACGTCCAGCACAGAAAATAATTCTGACTGGTATTTTTATGTATTTTTATTTTGACTTTCCATAGTTTTAATATCATCCAGCATGAGGAAGTGGCAGATCAATGATGAATGACTTGAGGATATGAAAGATTTAGTCACTGTTCTCATTCTCTGACCTGATAATCCAAGACCAGCATTAATAAATGGCATCAGGAAGCCTCCAAGGGTTTATTGAGGGAAGAAAAAGAGCTGTTCTTTTCTTTTGCACGGAAAAGCATAAAGCCCTTCTACTTTGCCTCCTTAATTAAATTAAACCAGTTGTGTGAAACTTTGAGCATTCTTCTAGAGGTGGAACAATTATTCTTGTGCACACGTGCATCATTTTCTGTGCTTCTTAGGGAACCAACTGTGCAAACACCTAAACTGGGAGCTCCAAGGACTGCAGATTCAGAAACAGCTTCTCTTCTCTAACTCCACTCATACCTGGAGTCAGGCTGGAACAAGAAAAATAGTGCAGAGCAGGGCACAACATAATAAGACCTGATAAACTGGGAAGTATTCCAAAACTGTGCTCTCCAAATACTTGGGAAAATATCTCCTCACAATGTATAATTTAGTCAATAAATAGTATTTAAAATAATCATGAATATACTTATTTTAAAACAGCAACTCCTAGTTAAATTTTTGCCTTCCATGCTTTCACTATGAGACTTACCTATGGAAAAGACAGAGTTAAAATTAAATCCTCTTCTCATTTTGGCTACAAAACATAAATAAGGTATAAGATGCATCTGTTTCAAATTAATTACAGCATAAGTTGAACACTATTTTAGAAACAATTTAGCATATCTCAGCAAAGTGAAAATGAAAGATGATAGTATCATCATTCCCAAACTATATGCAATATGACTAAGTACCAGTGTGGCTGAATCATAACCATCAACTGATGACTGAAAACCCACTGAGCTCTTAATATCATTCAACATATCATGAGTTCCATAAACTACAATTTCTAAGATACTGCCTGAAATGAACTCAATAGGATTCACCAATATAGAACATGCATTAGCTCTGAGTATTTTTGAAAGTTTTGTTATACTTCATAAAAAGTTCTAATTTTTCATTTCTAAAAGCATGTGTTAACTCAGTAGTTTGCGATTACTAGAGCATTATGTGTATTTTCTAGCTTTATAGCTATATCTTAATTTTTATATATTTACATATTTGTCCCATATTTATTGCACATTCCCAAAGACATGGTTGATTTTTAGGTGTACATCAACAAGAGCCATGGTAAAAATTAAACATATATATTTTTTCACACACACAGTAGTATATTTATATACTACTGCCAATCTTAATATTCTTTAAAACTTTCTTTTTAACATCCTTTAAAATACATATTAAGTGCATGTTAGGAAAAGGACATATTATACATATTTATGCCTTCCTACTCTACCTGTATACCTGGAACAATTTATTTCTGCAACAATGGCTGAAAGAGTAGTAATTTATAAATGAGTTTCATTTTAAAACTTTAACAAATCAATTCCTAAAGGAACAATTTCTTCTCATAATAGATATCAATAACTATCAAGCCAAAGACTGATAATAGGCTTTTATCAACAACTTGAGGAGTGACATCAGCAAGATGGTGGCACAGGAGGTTCTAGCCCTTGCCATCATGTACAAACACTGATTGTGGCAACCTCCTTAAGATAAGCATGCCTTCTTAAAAAAACAGTGTTGGGAAAACAGGATATCCACAGGTGAAAATATAAAAATGGATCCTTATCATATACCATACATGAAGTCAACTCAAAGGTTTAAATTTGGGGACTGAAACCATAAAGTTCCTAAATGAGAGGGGGAAATCTCCATGACACTGGTCTGGGCAATAATTTTTTAGATATTGCACCAAAAGCCTAGACAACAAAAGCAAAAACAAATATCTGAGATTACATCAAACTAAGCATCTTCTGCACAGCAAAGAAATCCATGGACAAAATGGAAAGGCAATCTACACAACGGTAGAAGGCATTTTTATGAACTAAATGACATATTTCTATGGCAAATCATATAGCTGATAAGGGGTTAAGATCCAAAATATATACAAAAGTCATACAACTCAATAGTAAAACTAAGATAAAAATAAAAAATAACCGGATTTAGACATTTTTCCAACAAGGGCCATGAAAAACTATTCAACACCACTTATCATCAGAGAAATTCAAGTCAAAACCACAATGAAACATTCTCTCTCACTTACATGAGGATGTCTATTATCTAAAAAGAACAAATCTTGCCAAAGAGGAGAAGAAAAAAGAACCCTGACACACCAACACATGTTGGTAGGAATATAATTTGGTGCAGCCATTACAAAAAACTGTAAAGAGATTCCCCAAAATATTAAAAACAGAACTACATTTTTAATTAGTAATCCCACTTCTCTATACTTATCCAAAGGAATTGAAATCAATACCTCAAAGAAATATCTGCATCTCCATGTTTATTGAAGCATTATTCACATTATTAAGCATTACCCAAGCCAAAATGTGGCAACAACCTCCATGTCCATCACTGGCTGAATACATAAAGAAAATGTGGTATATACCTATGATGGAACACTAGTCAAGCTTTAAAGAGAAGAAACTCTTGCTGTTTGTGACTTCATAGGTGGTCATTATACTAACTGAAATAAGCTAGATGTAGAAAGACATCACCAGATGGTCGATACCAAAATCAGATTGATTATATTCTTTGCAGCCAAAGATGGAGAAGCTCTATACTGTCAGCAAAAACAAGACTGGGAGTTGACTGTGGCTTGGATCATCAACTCCTTATTGCCAAATTCAGACTGAAATTGAAGAAAGTGGAGAAAACCACTAGATCATTCCGGTATGACCTAAATCAAATCCCTTATGAGTATACCGTGGAAGTGAGAAATAGTTTTAAGGGACTAGATCTGATAGACAGAGTGCCTGAAGAATTATGGACAGAGGTTCATGACATTGTACAGGAGGAAGGGATCAAGACTATCCCCAAGAAAAGAAATGCAAAAAAGCAAAATGGCTGTCTGAGGAGGCCTTACAAATAGCTATGAAAAGAAGGGAAGCAAAAAGCAAAGGAGAAAAGGAAAGATATACCCATTGAATGCAGAGTTCCAAAGAATAGCATGGAGAGATAAGAAAGCCTTCCTCAGCGATCAATGCAAAGAAATAGAGGAAAACAAAGAATGGGAAAGACTAGAGATCTCTTCAAGAAAATTAGAGATAGGAAAAAAAGAAAATTAGAGATAGGAAATATTTCATACAAAGATGGCCTCGATAAAGGATAGAAATGGCAAGGACCTAACAGAAGCAGAAGATATTAAGAAGAGGTGGCAAGAACACACAGAAGAACTGTACAAAAAATATCTTCATGACCCAGATAATCATGATGGTGTGAACACTCACCTAGAGCCAGACATCCTGGAATGTGAAGTCAAGTGGGTCTTAGGAAGTATCACTATGAACAAAGCTAATGGAGGTGATGGAATTCCAGTTGAGCTATTTCAAATTCTGAAAGATGATGCTGTGAAAGTGCTGCACTCAATATGCCAGCAAATTTGGAAAACTCAGCAGTGGCCACAGGACTGGAAAAGGTCAGTTTTCATTCAAATCCCAAAGAAAGGCAATGCCAAAGAATACTCAAACTACCGCACAATTGTACTCATCTCACACGCTAGTAAAGTAATGCTTAAAATTCTCCAAGTCAGGCTTCAGCAATACGTGGACCATGAACTTCCAGATGTTCAAGCTGGATTTAGAAAAGGCAGAGGAACCATGGATCAAATTGCCAACATCCAATGGATCATGGAAAAAGCAACAGAGTTCCAGAAAAACATCTATTTCTGCTTTATTGATTATGCCAAAGCCTTGACTGTGTGGATCACAATAAACTGTGGAAAATTCTGAAAGAGATGGGAATACCAGACCACCTGATCTGCCTCTTGAGAAATTTGTATGCATGTCAGGAAGCAACAGTTAGAACTGGACATGGAACAATAGACTGGTTCCAAAAAGTAAAAGGAGGATGTCAAGGCTGTATATTGTCACCTTGCTTATTTAACTTATATGCAGAGTACATCATGAGAAACACTGAGCTGGAAGAAGCACAAGCTGGAATCAAGATTGCCGGGAGAAATATCAATAACCTCAGATATGCAGATGACACCACTCTTATGGCAGAAAGTGAAGACGAATTAAAGAGGCTCTTGATGAAAGTGAAAGAGGAAAGTGAAAAATTTGGCTTAAAGCTCAACATTCAGAAAACGAAGATCATGGCATCTGGTCCCATCACTTCATGGCAAATAGATGGGAAAACAGTGGAAACAGTGGCTGACTTTATTTTGGGGGGCTCCAAAATCACTGCAGATGGTGATTGCTGCCATGAAATTAAAAGACACTCCTTGGAAGAAAAGTTATGACCAACCTAGACAGCATATTAAAAAGCAGAGACATTACTTTGCCAACAAAGGTCCGTCTAGTCAAGGCTATGTTTTTTCCAGTAGTCACGTATGGATGTGAGAGTTGGACTGTGAAGAAAGCTGGGCGCCAAAGAACTGACGCTTTCGAACTGTTGTGTTGGAATAGACTCTTGAGAGTCCCTTGGACTGCAAGGAGATCCAACCAGTCCTAAAGGAAATTTCCTAAAGGAAATCAGTCCTGGGTGTTCATTGGAAGGACTGATGCTGAAGCTGAAACTCCAATACTTTAGCCACCTGATGCGAAGAGCTGACTCATTTGAAAAGACCCTGATTGAGGGCAGGGAAAGATTGAGGGCAGGAGGAGAAGGGGATGACAGAGAATGAGATGCTTGGATGGCATCACGCACTCAATGGACATGAGTTTGAGTAAACTCCGGGAGTTGATGATGGACAGGGAGGCCTGACGTGCTGCACTTCATGGGGTCACAGTGAGTCAGACACAACTGAGCGACTAAACTGAAATGAGAAAGACAAATACTTCATTATTTCAATTACATGTTGAATCTAAATATTCAAACTCACAGAAATAGAAATTAAAATGTTAGTTGCTAGGGGATGGGGGAGAGGAAAATGAAGAGGTGAGACTTCAAAGATACAAAGTTTCAGTTATGTAAAATAAAGATACTATGGAAGTTCTACAATAGAGTGGTACACTTTTTTTTTTTTTTTTTTGACAACTGGCATCACAACTGTATCTCACAATAAAGACGTTATGCTGTGTTTTGAATCTATTCAGTTGTGTCTGACTCTTTGAGATCCTATGGACTGTAACCCACCAGACTTCTCTGTTCATGCGATTCTCTAGGCAAGAATACTGGAGTGGATTGCCATTTCCTCCTCCAAGGGATCTTCCTGACCCAGGGATCCAAACCTGCATCCCTTCTGTCTCCTGCATTAGCAGGCAGGTTAGGCCCAAACACCCGAAGGCAGAGGAGTGTATGCTGCTTCAGTTAAAAGGATATTCGTCTAAATCAAGCATAACAATTCATCTGATACTACCTCCACTAAGTATTCAAGTTCATTACTACTAAAGTTAAGGGTAAGGACACTGAGGGAAAAGGAGTTAGGAAATTAGAAAAATGACTACGAATAAAACAAAATTATAGCAATTTCATTTTGATGTGATTATAAGCGACAATTGGTGCTTGCATATATTATAATAATACTGGGCATATGTTGTGAGAGCAATTCAGATTCTTAGCATAAAAACTAGAACAGTGAGAAACTTCATTAGTGCAGGAAAGCCTATCTTAGTGAAATAGCTATTTTAGTACATTTATGTTACTGTTGAAAGCATAAACTTGATCCAAATCATTACAATTCATAGATTTAGACTAAATTTCTTATCCAATGGTTAGATGAGGCCCAGAAATAATGTTTTATGCAGTATTACTAACAAATAGTAGTTAGTATACGGATAATAATAATTTTCAAAAACAGCTAAAACACTGGAAGAAGTATATATGCCAGGTACTGCTTAAACACTTAAAGAATCTTCCTGACCAGGGATCGGATCCCAGTCTCCGATTGCAGGCAGACTGTTTACCATCTGAGCCACCACAGAAGTCTACTAACCCATTACCATTCACCATTTCATGATGCAGGCTCCATGAGTACCACACCACCACTTAATGGATGAAGGAGATGAAAGTATATACTACTTTTATCACTGTTTTACCCACAAGGAAATTGAGATCACACAACTAGCAATTTGTAAGATACAGGTATGATCTAATAATGATTTTCAGTCTAACAAATGTTTAAACAGCCTGTAGAACATATTTTCTTTCTCAATCAAAGTCACTACAGAAATCTTATTAAGACTTTTACTATTGTTAGTAAGATATTTTGGGAGGTGACAAGAGTAACTAAATTTCAGACAGATCCCTTGGAAACAATCCCAAATCAAGAATAAGCAGGTCTGGGCTCATGAAACATTATTGCATTTGCAACCACCCCTTCAAGCATCAACAGCACCAGAAGAGACATAAGAATGGGTCACAGATAGCAATACTGTCAGCTGATATCATAAACCAGTTCAAAGAAAGAATATAAAATTGCCAAGAAACTTTTCTTCTAGTTTACATAACAGAATCTTTTAAATACCACTGAGTCATCTTTTTAAAAGGGGGTTTCATCTGAGTCATCCCAGCTAACAAGTCACAATATTCTCAGTAAAATTTAGAAGCAAGTCTAAGGGTAATTGCACGCCCTCCTGAAAACCTGGTTCCAAGTAGGGCTGAGAAAGCAGCTATGAACTGTCATTCACTGGAGCTGATAGTGGTTGAATTTTTGAAACAGATTTTTTTTTTTTTTTTTTTTTGCAAAAGTTGAGGAAATAAAAGTGTCCAGAATGTCATTGCATAGTATCTGGCTTTGAAGTAAGAAACTTGTACAGCTTAATGACCCTCAAGTAATGCTTCTTAGGATAATATTCTCTTAGTAGGATCTTCAGAGAAGGCAACGACAACCTACTCCAGTTCTCTTGCCTGGAAAATCCCATGGACAAAGGAGCCCGGTAGGCTGCAGACCATGGGGTCGCGAAGAGTCGGACACAAATGAGCAACTTCACTCTCACTTTTCACTTTCCTGCATTGGAGAAGGAAATGGCAACCCACTCCAGTGTTCTTGCCCGGAGAATCCCAGGGACGGGGGAGCCTGGTGTGCTGCTGTCTATGGGGTCGCATAGAGTCGGACACGACTGAAGTGACTTAGCAGCAGCAGCAGCAGCAGGAGGAGGATCTTCATGGCCAATAGTTTCAGGTTTCAAGCCATTAGCCAGTGAATAAAGTATTGAATATCAATTATTTACCATGGTACTAGTATCATTGGCAAAGCAAAGGACATGATTGCTTTACAGAAATAACTCATCCCACCCATCAAAAGCTTTCCAGTATACAACTGGGTAGGCTGAATTTCACTTCACATATCTAGTGAATAAAATGTCCAGCAGAAACCTGTATGCAGGTCAGGAAGCAACAGTTAGAACTGGACATGGAACAACAGACTGGTTCCAAATAGGAAAAGGAGTACGTCAAGGCTGTATATTGTCACCCTGCTTATTTAACTTCTATGCAGAGTACATCATGAGAAACGTTGGGCTGGAAAAAGCACAAGCTGGAATCAAGATTACAGGGAGAAATATCAATAACCTCAGATATGCAAATGACACCACTCTTATGGTAGAAAGTGAAGAAGAACTAAAGAGCTTCTTGATGAAAGTGAAAGAGGAGAGTGAAAAAGTTGGCTTAAAGCTCAACATTCAGAAAACTAAGATCATGTCATCCGGTCCCATCACTTCATGGGAAATAGATTGGAAAACGGTGGAAACAGTGGCTGTCTTTATTTTGGGGGGCTCCAAAATCACTGCAGATGGTGATTGCTGCCATGAAATTAAAAGACACTTATTCCTTGGAAGAAAAGTTATGACCAACCTAGACAGCATATTAAAAAGCCTAGACATTACTTTGCCAACAAAGGTCCATCTAGTCAAGGCTATGGTTTTTCCAGTAGTCATGTATGAATGTGAGAGTTGGACCATAAAGACAGCTGAGCGCCGAAGAATTGATGCTTTGGAACTGTGGTGTTGGAGAAGACTCTTGAGAGTCCCTTGGACTGTAAGAAGATCCAACCAGTCCATCCTAAAGGAGATTAGTCCTGGGTGTTCATTGGAAGGACTGATGTTGAAGCTGAAACTCCAATACTTTGGCCACCTGATGCGAAGAGCTGACTCATTTGAAAAGATCCTGATGCTGGGAAAGATTGAAGGCAGGAGGAGAAGGGGACAACAGAGGATGAGATGGTTGTATGGCATCACCAACTCAATGGACATGAGTTTGGGTAAACTCCAGGAGTTGGTGATGGACAGGGAGGCCTGGCGTACTGCAGTTCATGGGGTCACAAAAAGTCGGACACAAGTGAGCAACTGAACTGAACTGAACTGAGTTTTTGGAGAAATACTCATAAAACATCTCTCACATAGGATTCTCTTAATTCAACCTAATTTTCTTTTTGTATTTAAGACCACTAGCCACTATTAAGAGACAGATGAAAGATACTGGTAAATAATATATATCATTTAATCTATATAAATTACATAAGTATAGAAAATAATTGGTTATTGTCTCACCAAAAATCAGTCCCTGAAAATTTTCAGGTAGGAACTACCACATGTTTAAAAGTACACATCATTAAATCAGTGAGAATTATTAAAGCAATCATATTGTAACAGCCTTTTCTGATAATTCTAGCAAACTTGAAAGTGAAATATGACTTTCACTGCCAAAATGCACTTGTCCTTTTTAATTGTAACTATTTCATGTAAAATAAGTTGTATAGTTTCTGCAAGTGCCAAAAACCTAGACCTTGTCTTTTTTTCTTTTTCTGTCTTCAAGCCCTCAGTCTAGTCCTTGTGTGCAAGTAGGTTTTAAAAACAATTTCTTTGTTGATGTACAGCAAAACCAATACAAAATTGTAAAGTAAAAAAAACAATAATAATAAAATTAAAAAAAAATAAAATAAAGACACAGCTTTGAGCTATGAAAAAAAATAAAGGCAATTGCAGTATAAGCTTTCCCTAAAAAAATAAAAACTATTTCTTGAATAAATAACAATAGATGGACACAAGTGATTATGCAAAGTTAAAATATTTAAACATTGTAAAACTACTATGCTTAGGTCAGCATCTAGTGCAGAGAGGGGATGACTGTATCTTAATTTCTACCCACTCCTCGTTAAGAGATTATCGAATGGCTAAAGAACCTGCATGTATTAGTGGGACGCTTCATTATAATGGCTGAGTGGTATTGTCTTTTTCTCCCCAAATCAAAATGTGTAATAGGAAACAGCAAGTTAATTTGGACATGGTAAGTCTGTGTTATGGAGAACAAGTTTGTGAAGACCACATCCATCCCCCTTTTTACCAGCAAATAAGAGTTGGAGAATTCAGCTTCTAAATCAGCAGTTTCCAAACAGTGTTCCATGGACCCCTAGAGGGTTGCTAGGGTTAATGGCATCTGGGCTTCTCAACATTACCATTCCCTCCACCAAATTTCAGCAAGAAAAAAAGTGTTTTTCTCTAAAATGATCTTTGGAATAAAAAAAAATTGGATATTAAAAATTGGAGATCACTTATCTAAATGAGTTCTGTTTCCTCTAAAGTAGTGAGATTCAATGATTATACATTTATTGCAGTGCTGCAGCCATTCAAAACATTTTGGAAACTTCTCTGGAAAGTGCCTTTAGACAAGACAGTCCAAACCTTTTAGCTTCTTCTTTGACAGAAAATATTCCACTCTTAAAAGCTGACCTTCTTACAAAGCAGTCAATTTATTCAGACCAGTTCTGATGTTCAAGATAAGAGTTTAAGCTGGATAATTAATATCATGCTTGATCAAATGTGACTGTAGAGCAATGAGGTGTTCAATTCCCACGTGGATGGGGGCCAGAGAGGCGCTGGGAGACGGAAAGATGTCATTCAGCATTGCTCATGTACTTACACAGATGGAAATCCTGGATGGGAGAGTTTAATGTTAACACACCAATTATTCTAAATCTTCTGCTGGCCCAATATGTGTGCGTGTGTGCCCATGAGTATGAGAAAGCGAGATGAAGAGGGAAGGATGTTCATATTTCCTTCTAAAGAACCAAAAAGAATTTAGCAAATGTTTGTTAGCTATCCCCTCGTTATAGATTTCACTAATTCATACTGAACTGTGATTGGTCCTTAAAATATACTGCTTCCTGCCAATGGAATCTTTTAACTTCATTGTATGTGATCAAGAGCATGACTAATGACCTTCACTTATAAAAACAAAGTGATTATGATTTGCTACAGGAGTTTGCTGCCCACCCAGAAATTTTCAGCAAATTAAAGGCAACTTTAGCAACAGTAAAGTTAGATATGTTTAAGCAGAATTTTAATTACAAACAGATTTATTAATAACGTGTGTTTGTAGTAATAGCAGTTCCCATTTTTCAGTCCCTATTCAATTACATGTAATAGGTCCTTTCCCCAGTCAATCTCTACAACAAATCTTGCCCACAATCACATGGCTTATAAGTGGTAGAGGCTAAGTAAATACACTTGAATTCTCCATTCAGGTCTCCACTCAAATCTTGCCTTCCTAGCCTCTGACATTTTCTAACCCAGAACAGTGTTGTTTTCACTTACAGTGTTTATCCTCTCCTAACAAATCAAATAGGTTTGTCTCCTCCATTCCCCAAATATAAGGGCAGTATTTCTTCTATTTTGTTTACTACTAAATTTCTAGTTCACTATAACAGTTTCGGGCCCATCAGAGGTCCCTGATAAATTTCATTAAATAAAAAACAGTTGCACGAACATTTGATGAATGAAAAAAAAAAAAAAGGGCAAATGGACATAGGTTCCTCTCTCCTTCAACTTTGTGTTTTTTTTACTATTTCATACTGCTTCACAAGTTCAAAGGCACTACTATATATAAATTAGATAACTAATAGGATCTACTGCATAGATAGGAAACTCTACTCAATACTCTGCAGTAATGATCTATATGGGAAAAGAATCTAAAAAAGAGTCAATACATGTACAACCGATTCACTTTGCTGTTCAGCAAAGTGCACAGTACATGCCACATTGTAAATCAACCATACTCCAAAAAAAATCAATTTTTTAAAAAGGCCAAAAAAGTCAAAATAAAAAAAATAAATAAAGATAGCAAACTCACTTCTCCCTATCACCTTGAAATCCTTATTTCCCACTCACTGTCCACCATGTAATAACATAGGACAGGAAGGCTAGATCTCTAGCTGGAGGTTGTAGGATAACATCAAGGACATCAGCCATGTTCTGCTGGCATAGAGGGCCACAATAAGGACTGGGGCAGTCGATGCCCTCCGAGAGTCCCCCTCACATTTCCTAGGACTAATGAATTAGAACAGAAGGTTGCTACTTGAGGACAAGAGCTAAGCCTGAGTTCAGAGACCAGAAAGTACTCTGTGATAGACGAAATAAGGGAGCAGTGAGCATAGCCCCAAACTTGCCAGTATTGTCAATTTAACCCACCCAAGAGTTGATAGGCAGGCTATCTGTTGTTTCCTTTCTTTTCAGGAAAAAAAGTTTGCCATACAGAGAAAAATTGAGACACTTAAGGAAAATGAGAACTATTTTAGAAAACAGCAAAGGGAAAGTTCTTAATGGAGGAAAATGAACTAAAGGGAAGGACAGTACAGAGACTGAAAAGAAGTTTTTAAAAATAAAATATACTCAAACCAAAAAATAAAGAACATATTTGCAACATGTGGAAGGACAATCAGATATTTATAAAATAGAATTATTGGACATGAAGGATAATATTTTTGAAATAAATAATCCTGTGAGGTAGTAGAATGAATACATATAAAATTGCATTACTTAACTGAAAAACTGGGTCAGGGAACTCTCCCAAAAGCCATGAGAAAAAGACAGAGAAATAGAAGGGGGGAAATAAGGGGAAAAGACAAGAATGCTGGAGAAAAGAAATAGAGATGTCAAAATCCACTGAGTTGGAAAACCAAAAGAGAAAATAAAGACTGCAGGCAGGGGATAAAATAGTGATAAGATTATAAAGAAAAGTCTTTCAAAAATCAAAAAAGTCTTTACATTAAGCTTCAGTCTGATAGCATTTTATGACAGAGACAAATCTTTGTATCAAATTGTTTCACTGACCTCCTGGGCACACAGAAGAATATATTTTCCTTCCCTTCCCCTTGTACTTATGTGGAGCTAAATGACCAATTCTAGATCAAAGAAGCCAGAGTATAAATGACCGTATGGAACAACTACCTGCCAAACAGTTAGCTGCAGCTGTGAGGAGAGGGAAAACCATATCTTTACAGATTTTTCAGCACCTAGATTTTAGTCTTGTTTTTCATAGTTGTCAGTATAGTCTAAGAGTAATAGTGCACTGAGATAGATGGGGAGGGAGGAGGGAGGAGGGTTCAGGATGGGGAACACATGTATACCTGTGGCGGATTCATTTTGATATTTGGCAAAACTAATACAATTATGTAAAGTTTAAAAATAAAATTAAATTAAAAAAAAAGTCACACCAAGACATATCCCTACAAAGATGCCAAAACCAGATTACATACAAAGGAATTTTTTAAAAATTCATAGTAACCTACCTCTTCAATAGCACCATAAAATGAAAATATTGAAGGGAAACAAAATTGAACCATTATTTTAATATTTATCTGAGTTAATATACACATTTATTGGTAAAGTAAGGTTTTAACATAAAAATTCTCAGAAATGTTTACTACACATGTATTCTTTTTGAAAGATTTTTTAAAGATACAGTACTGTAAGAAGAAAATGAATAGAAAAATAATTAAGTGTTATATTGCAAATAAGAATAAAAAGTCTGCATTGTAACTAAAAAAGGGATGACAGTACAATCCTAAAATTCCTTACAATAGCAATATGTGCAAAAGAATTCCTTTGGGTGAAACAATAGACATGGAGAGAAGAAACATATAATTATGGATCTCAAAACTAACAGGTAATTTTCTGGCTGTCATAAATATTTGTTATAGCTAATGGCAGAAAAATTTAAAAACCAGAAGCATGGTAAATAAAGGTGATCAAAAATTACATAAACAAGTCATAGAAAAACTGAAATTATAGCAAATAGGTTAAACAAACTTACTCAGTTTGAATTTTTAAAAAATAAATCAAACCTGAAAAAACACAGAAGAACCTTAAACGAGCTCACTACAGCTCTTCCTCTGTCCCACAGATGTGATCATCATTTTTCAATCACCAATGCCATGGTCACTCTGATACCATTTATACTATTGGCCAGATACTTATCTTTCTACTCTTCTTTCTTCCACTTTCTTTCCACTTTTCTTTTAAATTTCTTCCCCTTTTGAATCCTAGATCCTGTATCACCTTTCATTCTCTAAATTTTCTCTTATATTCCCATGCTTTTATTTCAAGTGAATCTACTTTCACAGCCAGCAACAGCCAATTTGGTCAGGAAACCAATTGGGTTTTTCTGGGAGTGGCTATCAGGTTTTGGTCTTACCTAAGGAAACAACCATTCAGAGCACCAGAACTGGAATTAGAAAAGAAATAAACATTTCAGACCTACAACTTAATAGATGGATAAAACTAATCAAAGTAACTGCTTTAAAGTTTCATTTTTGTTTCATATTTAAAAGTGATTAATAATAACAAATCTCATGAGTCAACTGCACATAAAACACTTATCTCAGTGCCTAGATTATCAAATATCTAATATTCCCAATAACTTTAATCTTTAACTTCAAACATAAACTATCAAAACAACAGACTGGTTCCACACTGGGAAAGCAGTACGTCAAGGCTGTATATTGTCACCCTGCTTGTTTAACGTATATGCAGAGTACATCATGAGAAATGCCAGTCAGGAGAAATATCAATCACCTTAGATATGCAGATGACACCACCCTTATGGCAGAAAATGAAGAAGAGCTAAAGAGCCTCTTGATGAAAGTGAAAGAGGAGAGTGAAAATGTTGGCTTAAAACTCAATATTCAGAAAACTAAGATCATGGCATCTGGTCCCATAACTTCATGGCAAATAGAAGGGGAAACAATGGAAACAGTGAAAGACTTTATTTTCCTGGGCTCCAAAATCACTGCAGATGGTGACTGCAGCCATGAAATTAAAAGACCCTTGCTCCTTGGAAGAAAAGCTATGACCAACATAGTCAGCACATTAAAAAGCAGAGACATTGCTTTGCTGACAAAAGTCCATCTATTAAAAGCTATAGTTTCTCCAGTAGTCATGTATGAATATGAGAATTAGACCATAAAGAAGGCTGAGCACTGAAGAACTGATGCTTTTGAACTGCAGTGTTGGAGAAGATCCTTGAGACCTTTGAGTCTCAAGAAGATTCAAAAATCAAGAAGATTCTTGAGTCCTTTGGACTGCAAGGAGCTCAAACCAATAAATCCTAAAGGAAATCAGTACTGAATATTCTTGAAAGGACTGATGCTGAAGCTGAAACTTCAATACTTTGGCCACCTGATGTGAAGAACTGACCCATTGGAAAAGACCCTGATGCTGGGGAAGATTGATGCAGGAAGAGAAAGGGATGGCGGTGGATAAGATGGTTGGATGGCATCACTGACTTGATGGACATGAGTCTGAGCAAGCTCCGGGAGTTGGTGATGGACAGGAAAGTCTGGCATGCTGCAATCCATGGGGTCACAAAGAGTCAGACACAACTGAGCACCTGAACTGACCAACTGATTTTTTTCTGGATTCTATAATGCTTCAAGTTTCTAAAACAGTCAGAAATCTTTCCAACCAATAAACTGAGATGTTCAAATGTAAATGGTTAGTTTTTAGCCTTAAACTTTGAAATCCTTTTTATCTTTTAATAAAATTGCTGCTGCTGCTGCTGCTGCTGCTAAGTCGCTTCAGTCACATCCGACTCTGTGCAACCCCATAGACGGAAGCCCACCAGATTCCCCCATCCCTGGGATTCTCCAGGCAAGAACACTGGAGTGGGTTGCCATTTCCTTCTCCAATGTATGAAAGTGAAAAGTGAAAAGGAAGTCACTCAGTCGTGTCTGACTCCTAGCGACCCCATGGACTGCAACCTATCAGGCTCCTCCATCCATGGGATTTGCCAGGCAAGAGTATTGGAGTGGGGTGCCATTGAAATTAGACAATGTATAATGACCTTAAAATATTTTTGAAGCCTCCTAAAATTTAACCACCAACATAAATATGATATTTCAAAAATGAATAAGCAAAATAAAATGTTATTCTACACAGATTTCATTATGGTGACCAATATATATTTTCAAAAACAATATAATTTTGAATAGTATAGCTTAGGATGCTGTAAAGCTTTATTCCAGTGAGATGCATATATGTCTCCCAGCTTATACACCCAGAACTAACTATATTTAATACTAGAATAATATTTGAGAAAAAATTAAATTATAAGACATAAATCTAATCTCAACAAATCCACAACTGAGTCTGAGAAAGAATGTGTGATGATTTATAAAGTTGGGGACTGCGTAATCTTCAACTTAAACTGTGGATCCTTTCAAGTTTACTTCTCCACTATATAATATTTGCAGATCTGGTGGCTCAGACGGTAAAGAGTCTGTGTTCAATGCTGGAGACCTTGGTTTGATCCCTGGGTCAGGAAGATCCCCTGGAGAAGGAAATGGCAACCCACTCCATTATTCTTGACTGGAGAATTTCTTGGACAGAGAAGCCTGGTGGGCTACAGTCCATAGGATCACAAAGAGTTGGACACGACTGAGCAACTAACACACTATATAATATTTAGAATTCACGGAGGAGAAAACATGGTGTGATTTTTACCAGACTCGGTGCCATTCTACTGTTTGGGAGAGAAAATTAAAATTAACTAAAATTTTCATGAAAACTTACAGACATCTGAAATTTGGAATATCTCTAACATTTAACTTCATAAGCAGACAGAGCTTGTCCAAAAGTTCTTGTCTGAGTGCCAAGAGAACAAAGGTCATAGATGTAACAGCAGAGAGAAGAGTGAAACATGATAAAGATGGTTACTACAGTGTGCTGAATACAAAGTCTCATATACTGGGATATTCTCGGTTCCAATTTGGAGGAAACATCCCCTAATTAAATCCCAACACCTTACTGATAATTTAAGTGAAAGAAACAAGTTTTACAGGGCCTGTCTCAGCTCTGGTTTACCCCCCAAAACAGATCTAACACAAAGGTGTCTGTGTTTGCAATTTATTTGGGAATGTGATCCCAAGTAACAGGAGAGTGCAATAAGGGAATGAAACAAGGAAGAAAAGAAAGAGATCCAACACAAGGATATAGTTGTTTACTATAAAGGAAAACAGCTTAATCCCTTAGTGGTCATCTGAGAAGCTTAAGCAGTATGTCAAGGAACCCCCTGTTTGGTTGTGGAAAAAAAGTGGGGAGACACCTATATGCACTTATATGCTTCTACTGCCACATACTTCTAGTTTGTACCTGCAACAGTACAAAGGAGTTCCCATAAGTCTCCTGTGATGTGAGATCAGAGAAGATCTGAACCAGGAAGGCAGAGACACTCAGTTCAGGTCAGAGACTCTGAGATGTCCTGGCAAGGTGCTATTAGGTTCACCTGCACTAAAACACTGAAAGCCTACAGACTACTTCTGCAGCATGGTTGGAATAGAAAGTATGGTCAGAGGATTTTAAATGATGCATGAAAGGCATCCATATTAATCATCTTCCACAGAGGAAATACATGATATTCCCATAAGCAAATTACTTTGCCAATCTGTCAAGTCGGGAACAGCGTTATGTTTGGAGAGTTCTGTAACTCAGGAGATGATTTGGAGCTGGGAGGTGGATGTTTTAAGACATAACTCTAAGTACTTGGATTTTTAGCATTATCATTTTTGGAGAATACCAATATAATGGATTTCATTCTCTAGTCTTTAACTGAACAACATAAAACTTTAAGCAATTTTATTAAACCAATCTTCAGTTTGAGTTGGTCCCACATGTTAATTTATTAAATGCCTTTGTATTTTCATTGAAACTCTCTTCCACGCTGTTAATTTACATCAACATACTTGATACTGAATAGTTTATGTCAATTTCATTTCTGAATCACCCAGCAGCTTGGAGCAAAGTAGTAACCAATGCCTAGCAAGAGGAAAAGTTACATAAATAAAAAGAAAGACAAACAAAACCAAACATTTATCCCAAATGCCTCAGTTTCACAATTAATATAAATAAAAACATGTTAATCTGTTCTCAAGTATAAATAACACCAATAGATCATTCAATAGCTCACAAATGCAATTTCACAACAATAAAGGAGGAAAACAAGTTCATCACAGCACGTTTCATATTTCAAAATGAGTAAGTTGCTGAGACTTTAAGAAAGGCAATTCAAAAACTTAAGTCTACATGGGAGAAATGAAATCAGTTCAGCTCTCCAAGAAAAATAATAGTGATCCTATTTATTAGGCTTTATGATACCTTTGAGAAGGCAATGGCACCCCACTCCAGTACTCTTGCCTGGAAAATCCCATGGGCAGAGGATCCTGGTAGGCTCCAGTCCATGGGGTCGCTAAGAGTAGGGCATGACTTAGCGACTTCACTTTCACTTTTCACTTTCAAGTATTGGAGAAGGAAATGGCAACCCACTCCAGTATTCTTGCCTGGAGAATCCCAGGGACAGAGGAGCCTAGTGGGCTGCCGTCTATGGGGTCGCGCAGAGTCGGACATGACTGAAGCAACTTAGCAGTAGCATGATACCTTTTAAAAATCAAAAGGAATTCTAAATATTTCTCCTCACTCCCCATCTTAGTAAAAAGACAAAGATTGTTTAAATGCAAAAAATGCATATAGTCATATTAACTTGAAAAGCAAAATGAAGTCAGTGAAATAATAGTTACTATCATTATTACTGATGATTGACAACATTGACTGGCATACTTTTGGTGAGAATTCAGCAAATATTACCTATTTTCAATCCAAAAATATGTCTACAAATCCTTTATTAACTCTTCTCTAATGGAGAGAAGAGGTTTATTTTCCCTCCCCTGGAATTTGTGCTAGCTTATGTCTACTTTAACCAATGAAGAACAGAAGTGGCTTATGCCAGATCCAGGCCTACCATTTAAAGGGGATTGCCAGTTTCTGCCTTGCATATGAGAGGAGGTTCAGGAAATTGGACAGGAGGCAGGGATCAAGACCATCCCCAAGAAAAAGAAATGCAAAAAGGCAAAATGATTGTCTGAGGAGGCCTTACAAACAGCTGAGAAAAGAAGACAAATGAAAGGCAAAGGAGAAAAGGAAAGATATACCCATTTGAATGCAGAGTTTCAAAGAATAGTAAGGAGAGCTAAGAAAGCCTTCCTCAGTGATCAGTGCAAAGAAATAGAGGAAAACAATAGAATAGGAAAGACTAGAGATCTCTTCAAGAAACTTAAAGATACCAAGGGAACATTTCATGCAAAGATGGGCACAATAAAGGACAGAAATGGTATGGACCTAACAGAAGCAGAAGATATTAAGAAGAGGTGGCAAGAATACACAGAAGAACTATACAAAAAAGATATTCATGACTCAGATAACCATGATGGTGTGGTCATTCACCTAGAGCCAGACATCCTGGAATGTGAAGTCAAGTGGGCCTTAGGAAGTATCACTACAAACAAAGCTAGTGGAGGTGATGGAATTCCAGTTGAGTTACTTCAATCCTAAAAGATGATGTTATGAAAGTTTTTTTTTTTTTTTTTTTTTCTGGTAACACGGACACAATTTAATGATTCTAATTTTTTTGTTTTTTTAAAGTCAGGTGCCATAAACATTCAAATAATACATCTTTTAGAAAGTACGTTTACAGCATCAAAAGAATTAAGATGAAATATAAACCTTTCTACTTACAATTTTTATACAGATTAACCAAATCACAAATACCACAAATAAAGGTTAAGTTGTAACAATATAATGAATAAACATTCAGATTCTTAATAAAATCTTCCTTTAACATTTGTTTTTAACTTACCATTATACTAAGTAATCTATGCAGGATTTTGGGGTACAATACCAAGAAGGCACCAACAGTACAAAGCAGACAGGAAGCAGCTCTGAACCTTTCTCAACTGCTCTACGCGGAGGACGCACGCAGGGACGGCCACGCGCTCCAGGGGAGCCGGCGCAGGCCGGAACAGCCCCGGGCTTCCCGCCTCTGACCTGCGACGCCAGGTGGACGCCACGCAGAGGCCCTGGGTTCCCTCTGCTGGACACGCCTCTCGTCTGCGCTAAGAGGGTCACTTCAGACACCAGCACAATTTTAAAGCACAGATGCTTTAAAACGTGTAAGCAGAAGGACTGCTCAGATTTTCAAAACCACCACATTTACAAAAATATTTCCCTTAAAAACTTGGGATTGTCCAAAACATTGACTTACAAATATAAAAGTATCGTGGAAGGGCCTAAAGCATGTGTGCATACGTACGTGTTAACACACCGTCACGTACTGCAGAAAAGTCACCAATTTAAAACCGTATTGACACCTAAGCAACCGAAGGCCAGTCTCCTCGGCCAGTTTTCATTCCAATCCCAAAGAAAGGCAATGCCAAAGAATGCTCAAACTACCGCACAATAGCACTCATGTCACACACTAGCAAAGTAATGCTCAAAATTCCCCAAGCCAAGCTTCAACAGTACATGAATGGTGAACTTTCAGATGTTCAAGCTGGATTTAGAAAAGGTGGAGGAACCAGAGATCAAATTTCCAACATCCTTTGGCGCATCAAAAAAGCGAGAGTTCCAGAAAAACATCTATTTCTGCTTTATTGACTACGCCAAAGTCTTGGACTGTGTGGATCACAACAAACTGGAAAATTCTTAAAGAGATGGGGATACCAGATTACCTTTCCTGCCTTCTGATAAATCTGTATTCAGGTCAAGAAGCAACAGTTAGAACTGGACATGGAACAACAGACTGGTTCCAAATAGGAAAAGGAGTATGTCAAGGCTGTATATTGTCACCCTGCTTATTTAACTCATATGCAGAGTACATCATGAGAAATGCCAGGCTGGATGAAGCACAGTTGGAATCAAGATTGCCAGGAGAAATATCAATAACCTCAGATATGCAGATGACACCACCCTAATGGCAGAAAGTGAAGAACTAAAGAGCCTCTTGATGAAAGTGAAAGAGGAGAGTGAAAAAGTTGGCTTAAAACTCAACATTCAGAAAACGAAGATCATGGCATCTGGTCCTATCACTTCATGGCAAATAGATGGGGAAACAGTGGAAACAGTGTCAGACTTTATCTTTTGGGGCTCCAAAATTAATGCAGATGGTGACTGCAGCCATGAAATTAAGACACTTGCTCCTTGGATGAAAAGTGATGACCAACCTAGACAGCATATTAAAAAGCAGAGACATTACTTTGCCAACAAAGGTCCATCTAGTCAAAGTTATGGTTTTTCCAGTAGTCATGTACGGATGTGAGAGTTGGACTGTGAAGAAAACTGAGTGCTGAAGAATTGAATTGATGCTTTTGAACTGTGGTGTTGGAAAGACTCTTGAGAGTCCCTTGGACAGCAAGGAAATCCAACCAGTCCATCCTAAAGGATATCAGTCCTGGGTGTTCATTGAAAGGACTGATGCTGAAGCTGAAATTCCAATACTTTGGCCACCTCATTCGAAGAGTTGACTCATTTGCAAAGGCCCTGATGCTGGGAAAGATCGAGGGCAGGAGGAAAAGGGGATGACAGAGGATGAGATGGTTGGATGGCATCACCGACTCAATGAACATGAGTTTGAGTAAGTTCTGGGAGCTGGTGATGGACAGGGAGGCGTAGAATGCTGCAGTCCATGTGGTCGCAAAGAGTTGGACACGACTGAACAAAATGAATGATGCCAGATCCAGGCCTACTATTTAAAGTGGACCTCCAGTTTCTGCCTTGCATATGAGAGCACTGAGGCACCACACAAGATGTTCAATTGACTTGCTTGAAAAACTACAGGGAGGAGTCCAGAACTGTAGAAGAGAAAGAGGGGTTCAGTTGTCCCCACCAAGACACCAATGAAGCCATCCTGCATGCTCCAGATAGACAGAGTCTCCAGTTAAGTATCACTAGGTAGCTCTCGCTTGGAAAATCCCATGGACGGAGGAGCCTGTTAGGCTGAAATCCATGGGGTCGCTAAGAGTCGGACACGACTGAGCGACTTCCCTTTCACTTTTCACTTTCATGCGTCAGAGAAGGAAATGGCAGCTCACTCCAGTGTTCTTGCCTGGAGAATCCCAGGGACGGGGGAGCCTGGTGGGCTGCCGTCTGTGGGGTCGCACAGAGTCGGACACGACTGAAGTGACTTAGCATAGCATAGCATAGGTAGCTCTCATCAATCTAGATGGTACAGAAGAATGCCCTGCAGAGTGCTTGATTTTTTGATCCACAAAGTCATAAGATATAATAAAAGTCGTCAGCCAGTAAGTGTCGGGATAGTCTGTCATTCAGCAATAGATATCAAGAACAGATAGCCCTTTTCTTCCTACATCTGACTAATCTACAAACTAGCTACTTCAACATAACACAGCAGAAGAAGTTAGTCCCATTGTTATTGTATGTTTAATGTGTATAACTTGCCTCCATTCTTTGGATATTCTTATTCAAGAGATCTAGAACAGAGTCTAGAAGTACAAGCACATCTTATATTTTAACATGAAAAACCTCCCTTGAAGAAATTCCCTCTGAAACAAATGTGATAGTTACCTAGTCTCTGCTTGAACATTTATATGATAGGGATACAGCCATCTCAAAAAGCAAACCCAGTGTTAATTATGGAAATGCTTTTGCTGAGGGCAGAGGAGAATGATTCATAGGTCAAATGTCTCTGGAAAACTCTATGGCAGGAATTCATGAACCACTTAGACTCTTCTATTAATCGATTCAACTGCATCACATGCTTCTTTTGATCCAGCTTTGAACTGAGACTTTTGATTAAAAGTCATAAAAGAAAGAATCCATTTGGCTCAGTTTATCTATCTTTGGGCAGAACAATTTAGGCTAAACCTTGTCGTAGGTAACTGACTAGCCCAGAATCTGTTGTCCCTAGGTAAAGTGCCCACCCTGGTCCAATCAGCTGTGGCCATGGAATTAGGTCACATACTTCAGAACATGACTGTGTATGGTGGTATAGGGTCAGACAATCTCCAAGAAGGAAATATAAGGAAACCAGTCATGTGAAGCATAGCTAATGTATTTTCTTTTCGCATGCAAGTCTTTCATGTTTGAAAAATTGTATTCATCAACCATACTCCATCATCTACTCATCTCCAGTTGTTATCATCAGGATTCAGGCAGAAGATAAAAACCACACAAGTTATTTTAATAGAATTTAATTAAAAGAATCATTACCCAGGCATTAGAAAACTGAAAAGGCAAAAGGTAACACTGAGGTCTTTGCTGCTACTGATACCCCAAGAACTTGAAAGAGAGAACTTAAGAGACTAGGGCACACACTTCTGACAACGAGGTGCTCTGAGTATTGCTAAATTAGTGCAACAACAGAATTAAAACAAATAAATAAAATCTCACAGAGCTATTACTTCATTTGTTCAGGCCACTATCCCTATCACAGACATGGTGACAACCATGATACACTGTAAATTTCTGTTCAGTGAACAACAGGAGATGATTTTTTCATATGAACTTACTGTACTAGGTTTTACCCAACATTTGCTTAGATGGTTGACTATTTAAACTCAGATGTTAGATTACAGTTTATCACAAAAATGTTATGCTTTGTCTTAATCATTTTGCTGAGTTTTTTCCCTTTGTTTTCATCTCTGTTATCCAAAATACTTACTGTCTTCCCCAACTTAATTCAGAGCAACATCTCAAGTCACCCTTTACAGAAAACCACTTTTCCATATCTAATCTCAAAAACTACTTAATAACTTAAGAAAAACAGATTCTGTCCAGTCAAATGATTCTAAATAAACACTTCCATCTTGGATAATTAACAAAACTTGTTACTGAGAATTTCCTACTAGATAAAGTATTAAAGTGGAATTATTTTTGTTACCAAAGTGACTGTATTCTTGATTTTTTGGTTTTAACAATTCAAAAATTAATGAGGGCCTATCTGTACTGGAACAGGTTGCCATTTCCTTCTTCAATGCATGAAAGTGAAAAGTGAAAGGGAAGTCGCTCAGTCGTGTCTGAGTCTTAGAAACACCATGGACTACAGACTACCAGGCTCCTCCATCCATGGGATTTTGTAAGTATGTGCAAGTGACTTGAGTTTCAGTTTATTAATCTGTAAAAAAGTAAAAAAAAAAAAAAAAAAAGGAATCAGCACTTCTCACAATTTAGGTACTGAAGTATGGATGAAATGTTCAAGTTTGTAGTAGATATACAATTTCCTGGTTTTATTACTTAATACTATGATCATATGGAGAAGGCAATGGCACCCCACTCCAGTACTCTTGCCTGGAAAATCCCATGGATGGAGGAGCCTGGTAGGCTGCAGTCCATGGGATCACTAAGAGTTGGATACGACTGAGCGACTTCACTTTCACCTTTCACTTTCATGCATTGGAGAAGGAAATGGCAACCCACTCCAGTGTTCTTGCCTGGAGAATCCCAGGGACGGGGGAGCCTGGTGGGCTGCCGTCTATGGGGTTGCACAGAGTTGGACACGACTGAAGCAACTTAGCAGCAGCAGCAGCAGCATGATCATATATTAAGTAATAGTCATTGCAGAAACAAAACTGGGTATGATGTGATTCTTGTTCCCAAAGAGTACAGTCTCGTAAAATGAAAGACTGTTCCCTTCTCTGAGTCATATTCTCACAAACTCCTTAGAAGTCTACAACTTAGGTATTTTAATTCATACTACCATAGTAATCACTCTCCATCACTAGAACAACCATAACAACTTATTTTCCCAGTCATATTGGGATGAGACTGAGGACAACTGCTCTCTGATCCACACATCTATGAAATCACTGGCCTGACCCTGAGAAACAGCTATCAACAATTATAATAGGAGTTTGGGGGTGCAATGTAACGATTCGATATTTGTATATATTGCAAAATGATCACCACAATACACATCCCCAAACACACGTGAAGGAAGGAGAATCTGTACCTGAAGCTGATTCAGAAAACTACCCCTTTAATGGGTTGTTACCTAGAGTCCAAGGAGAATGTGCCTTGAGAAACATCATCGTGAATCTGCTGAGCATCCACACTCACAAAGGCAGGAATCATCACCACCTCAGAGCACACCCACTGCAGGCAGGTGATGAAACTCCAGAGGAGCTGGGTCCAGTTGACAGGATTATTGTGGAGGCCAACAACCCGGCCTACCCACCAAACCAAACTAGATGGAGGAGGGGCAGAAGCACTGGCCAAGTCGGGTCTCAAGTTCCCTGAATCCTTGAGGAGAGGGGACCAAGTCCATATTCCATCAGGAAATCCAACAGCCCTCTGGTACTGTGAGGTCACCAGGGAGTAAAGCTTGCTCTTCTTGTCTAAGTCCCCTAACAAGCACAGTTGGCTGTACCTGAGGACGCAGTCTTTCACTGATGGCCAAGCAGAGGACACTGACAAGGGTGAGGTGCCTGCCCGCCAGGAGCTGGATTAGTGGGCCAGCTCCCCCGCCAAGAAGTGCAAGTGGGATATGGCCGAGGTCCACACACTGTGGTGCTCTGGGCTGGCCAGCACTGATCCCATCACCTTCACAGAGTCACCAAGGGTACGCACTACCTAAGGAGGTCAAGGACAGCGAGGTGGCTGGCTTCCAGTGGGCCAGCAAAGCGAGGGCACAGTGCAAGGAGAACACGTGCGGCTTGTGCCTCCACATTCGGATGTGACGCTGCGGGCGGACAACACGCAGAGCCACCTGACGCCTGGCCCTGCCTCCACGCTCGGTGCTGAGCCGCTGCGCCAACTCCCAGGGCCCAACTTCCGGATCCAGAGCCCGCAAAAGGATGACGGCGTCTCTAATTTCCTGAACAGGAGGTGAGTCTAACACATTAACGAGTCTTTGGCTTCACGGCCAAGGGTGGCCATGTGGGTGGCTAGGCTTTCCCTTGGAGCAAGTCTGACCCCTCGTGGACCCAGTCCACAGATGCCCTCTACACCAGTAGCAGCCCTGACCAGGTCATGGGGTTGATCCACAAGCATAAAGTCCTGATGGATGGCACCCCAGCCCTGGAAAAGTGACAGGACAGATTGCAGGCGATCTCCTGCAGCCTCTTCCTGCAGGCAGGACCCGGCGCAGCACCCACGTGCAACTGACTGATCACTTCCCAGAGCCCTGCGTTCCCCTCAAGACACCTCCCTAGGCTCTTCCGACCCCACGATGCTCCGCCTGACAGGTTTCTCGGGCCCACTCTGTGCCATCACTCAAAGTGAACACCTGATGTCAGTTCTTCTTATATTAATTTCAGAATTACAGGGAGAAGAGAAATGTGCTTGCAACATGGACTTATTTGGCCTGGTCAGAATGAGGGAGTGGGGATGTGACACTCAACATTATTTGTTTTTTTCCGTATCTTCAGAGTGAAACTCAAATGTCTCCTCAAATTTTAGAGTAACTACATTACAAGGCTTAAAAAAAAAGTTTCATAGAAATAATGTTCATTTATAACAGGATATAACCTATAACACAATATATTTTTCCTCAGTCTTGTTTGTTTTAATGTATTCTTTAGCATGTCTATAACTTTTGTCTTTAAGATCATAAGCATTCTTTTGCTCTCTTCAACAATTTAAGAAACAAATAAGGTGTCTTCATAGAAGCGATTTTGTTTTTTTAATTATTGCCCTTTGCTTTTTTAAATGATTCAGATAACTTGTGAGCTCTGTCACTAATCCTCTAAAACCTTTAAATAGAATATAATAATTGTGGTTAAAAAAAAAAAAAAGACACATAGCTAACTACAGAGTTAACTTGAATATTCCAGATTTGCATCTGTTGTGGGCCCTACTAGCAAAATGTGAGCCTGTAAGTCACAAACATTAAATGTAGGAAATACCTAACCTGCAGATGACTGGGGAATTCTTTAAGCGCATGCGAAATATGTATTTACAGCTTGTTTTTTGTGAGGAGTTAGACAAAACATAACCTGTGGTGGATTCATTTTGATATTTGGCAAAACTAATACAATTATGTAAAGTTTAAAAATAAAATAAAATTAATTAAAAAAAAAAAAAAGTAGCCATGGGTAGTGCTTCAGCATTTAGCTTTTCCTTTATGAACTCAGTCTTTTAGTCTTCATCAAAATGAAGTAGGAGTTTAGAATAGTACAGCCACTTAGGAACCAGTTTGGCAGTCTCACAAAATGTTAAACAGAGTTACCATATGAAGGCAAAATTTCTATATGAAGCAATTTCACTCCTAGGATTCTACTCAAGAGAAATGAAAACATATGTCCACATAAAATCTTGTACACAAATGTTCATAGCAGAATTATTCATAGTAGTTAAAATGTGGAAACAATCCAAATGTCCATCAATTGATGAATATGTAAACAAAATGTAATTTATGTATGCAATGGAATATTATTTGGCTACAGAAAGGAATGAAATATTGATGTCATAACATAGGAGAACCTTGAAAACATTACAATGAGTAAAAGAAACCAGTCACAAAAGACCGTACTGATGTATGATTCCATTTATAGGAAATGTATATCATAAGCAAATCTATATTGAAAGGTTTTAGGGTTGGGGGTGAGGAGAGAAAAGACAGGGGTGGTGAACAGTGACTTGCTAATGGCTACGGTGTTTCTTGGAGGTAATAAAAATGTCCTAAAATGAGATTAGGGGGTCATCCTTGCACAGTACTATAGATATACTAAAAACTATCCAATTGCGTATTTTAGATGGGTGAATTTGGTATATGTACGTAAAAGACACACAAACACAACTGCTTAAAAAAAAAAAAACACACACAAAAACCTTTGACTAAGGTGCCATTCTCCTTTATAAATGGAGACTCAGAAGATAATTGTCTGTTGAAGTTTCAAATTCCAGAATTTGCTAAAACAGAACTCAACCTCTTTGTTCAAGTCTAATGCTACTTAAAGTCTAATCCTACTTCTACTATATGAGCATTTGCTTCATAAAATGGGAACTAAAGTTTATTACAGAGGCTTCTTGGGTATTGGAGGGGCTTACAAACATTATCTGTGAGGAAAAGTTAAAGGGGTTAAAGATGATAGAAAGACAATTACAGTAACATTTAATGATTTGTAATAATGTTCTGTGGATAAAAAGGTAGAATCCTTTTGTTTTACTGCAAAAGACAAAACTAGATTCAAAGAGCATAAAGCTTGGGACTAGAATACCATAGAGTCTAAAACAAACTTTACAGTAATAAAAATCTGATGTAAAACAGCCTACCTAACACTGGGAGTCATACATCTTTAATCCTCAGTGGATTTGTCTGATATAATATTCCACCTGATTCTAAAATAAATAGAGATGTGCCTTGGGTGTGTGTGTGTGCTCAGTCACTTCAGTCGTGTCTGACTCTTTGTGACCCCATGAATTCTAACTGCCAGGTTCCTCTGTCCATGGGGATTCTCCAGGCAAAAATACTGGAGTGGGTTGCTGTGTCCTCCTCCAGGGGATCTTCCCAACCCAGGGATCGAACCAGCATCTCTTCTGTCTCTTGCATTGGCAGGCGGGTTCTTTACACTGGCACCACTGGGTCCTTTAGTAACATCTAGTAGATATGAAGAATGCTTAATGACAGGCACCACACTTGCCCTCCCAGGACTCTAAATGAAAGAGTCCAGACTGGAGATACTGCTAACCCCAAATATCAGAGGTCATTTTTTGCTGCTAATATGCTCAAGAGAGCACACAGGTGACCCTGACAAAAATAATGACATGACGGTTAGCTCTTACAGAGATCTGTGCAGCCCCTCAATTTATAATAGAATTCAAAGAGACGTAGTGGAAACTATCTTACTGCTACACTTCAACTGATAAAGCTTCATTAGAAAAAAGCCACACACATTAAGTCTAGGAAATAACAAGAAACCCACAGGAACTGAAGATTCCTTAAAATACATGTTATTTATTTTACTGTTCAGTTTCTGGAAGGACTTAGACAAAAGAAAATAAACATGAGGGAAAGAAGAGAGAAAACTTTGACTACAACATGAAGATGACCTCACCTTCTATTTTACAAATAGAAATGAAGCCACTCTAATTCCTGTTGCAGGCACAAACCACATATCTTCATGCATTCCATTCTTGCCTCCCATATATATGAATCAAATTTCTTCATCTTGTTAAAAACTAATCGTTTTATGTTCTGATGAGATGAATCATTTTCTCTCAAAGGAATTCTTTTTTCCTCTATTTCCATCTTCTCTTCTGGTGACTTTTCCCTCATCATATACAAAAATTCTAAAGTTTATTTCCCTAAGGAGGAAAAAAATCATCTTCATTTCTATGCCCCTTCTCAGCTGAGCTACTTGACAATAGTCTGTACTTGTCTTCTCTTCATTTTATTTCATCTCTTATACCATTGGAATATATTCATGAAGATCACCAATAAATTCTGAATTTTGTTAACAAATCTCTTTCCTAACAATTGTTTCTTCCTTTGATTCTATAACATCTGATTCTTTCTCTACTTCTGGTATATTTCTTATGTCTTTTTTTCTGTTTTTTTTTTTTTTTTTTCTTCTCCACCAGCCCATGAGAAGGTGATGATTGCTTCCAGTTTTATCCCCACCCAGCAGACTGCCTCTGTCCTGCCCATCAAATCTGCTCCTTATCTTTACCAATAGCATGATCATTCACCCAACTGGCCCAAACTTCAACTTGAACATCATCCTGGACCCCTCTAGTCCTCCTTTCCAGACAAATGATCCTCCAGCACTATCAATTCTTTCTCTTAACTGTATCTTAAATGTGTTCCTACTTTTCTATTTCCATAGTGACAGTCTTAAGGATATAATCAAGTTGTCAAGTTACCAATTACAAAAATCTACAGTGGAAGTGAGAAATAGATTTAAGGGACTAGACCTGATAGATAGAGTGCCTGATGAACTATGGATGGAGGTTCGTGACATTGTACAGGAGACAGGGATCAAGACCATCCCCATGGAAAAGAAATGCAAAAAAGCAAAATGGCTGTCTGAGGAGGCCTTACAAATAGCTATGAGAAGAAGAGAAGTGAAAAGCAAAGGAGAAAAGGAAAGATATAAGCATCTGAATGCAGAGTTCCAAAGAATAGCAAGGAGAGATAAGAAAGCCTTCCTCAGCGATCAGTGCAAAGAAATAGAGGAAAACCACAGAATGGGAAAGACTAGAGATCTCTTCAAGAAAATTAGAGATACCAAGGGAACATTTCATGCAAAGATGAGCTCGATAAAGGACAGAAAAGGTATAGACCTAACAGAAGCAGAAGATATTAAGAAGAGGTGGCAAGAATACACAGAAGAACTATACAAAAAAGATCTTCACAACCAAGATGATCACGATGGTGTGATCACTCACCTAGAGCCAGATATCCTGGAATGTGAAGTCAAGTGGGCCTTAGAAAGCATCACTACGAACAAAGCTAGTGGAGGTAATGGAATTCCAGTTGAGCTATTCCAAATCCTGAAAGATGATGCTGTGAAAGTGCTACGCTCAATATGCCAGCAAATTTGGAAAACTCAGCAGTGGCCACAGGACTGGGAAAGGTCAATTTTCATTCAAATCCCAAAGAAAGGCAATGCCAAAGAATGCTCAAACTACCCCACAATTGTACTCATCTCACACGCTAGTAAAGTAATGCTTAAAATTCTCCAAGCCAGGCTTTAGCAATATGTGAAACATGAACTTCCAGATGTTCAAGCTGGTTTTAGAAAAAGGCAGAGGAACCAGAGATCAAATTGCCAACATCCACTGGATCATCGACAAAGCAAGAGAGTCCCAGAAAAGCATCTACTTCTGCTTTATGACTATGCCAAAGCCTTTGACTGTGTGGATCACAATAAACCGTGGAAAATTCTGAAAGAGATGGGCATACCAGACCATCTGACCTGCTCCTTGAGAAACCTATACACAGGTCAGGAAGCAACAGTTAGAACTGGACATGGAACAACAGACTGGTTCCAAATAGGAAAAGGAGTACGTCAAGGCTGTATATTGTCACCCTGCTTATTTAACTTATATGCAGAGTACATCATGAGAAACGCTGGGCTGCAAGAAGCACAAGCTGGAATCAAGACTGCTGGGAGAAATATCAATAACCTCAGATATGCAGATGACACAACCCTTATGGCAGAAAGTGAAGAGGAACTAAAAAGCCTCTTGATGAAAGTGAAAGAGGAGAGTGAAAAAGTTGGCTTAAAGCTCAACATTCAGAAAACGAAGATCATGGCATCTGGTCCCATCACTTCATGGGAAATAGATGGGGAAACAGTGGAAACAGTGTCAGACTGTATTTTGGGGGGCTCCAGATGGTGATTGCAGCCATGAAATTAAAACATACTTACTTCTTGGAAGGAAAGTTATGACCAACCTAGATAGCATATTCAAAAGCAGAGACATTATTTTGCCAACAAATATCCGTCTAGTCAAGGCTCTTGTTTTTCCAGTGGTCATGTATGGATGTGAGAGTTGGACTATGAAGAAAGCTGAGTGTGAAGAATTGATGCTTTTGAACTGTGGTGTTGGAGAAGACGCTTGAGAGTCCCTTGGACTGCAAGGAGATCCAACCAGTCCATTCTAAAGGAGATCAGTCCTGGGTGTTCATTGGAAGGACTGATGCTAAAGCTGAAACTCCAATACTTTGGCCACCTCATGGGGAGAGTTGATTTATTGGAAAAGACTCTGATGCTGGCAAGGATTGGGGGCAGGAGGAGAAGGGGACGACAGAGGATGAGATGGCTGGATGGCATCACTGACTCGATGGACATGAGTTTGAGTGAACTCCGGGAGTTGGTGATGGATAGGCAGGTCTGGCGTGCTGCGATTCATGGGGTAGCAAAGAGCTGGACTCGACTGAGCGACTGAACTGAACTGAGTCTCACGTCTTACCTTCCTCTAGCTAGCATTCTAATCTATCCTCTACGTTGAATAGGGTATTTCTAAAATGTAAATCTAACCACATTAGTTTTCTTTTAAAAAATTATTTAATGATTTTCAATGCCAATGTGATTAAGGTCTAAATACTTAAATCTCTCACCCAGGGCTCTTTGCGACCTTACCCTTTACCTTACTCCTAATTACATACATGGCCCCACCAACAGTTTGCTGAGTGGGCAAATTATCTCAAGGCTTTCTACTTTTCAAATGCTATTTTTGCTGCCTGAGACGTTTTGACTTTCTTTATATGTATAGTGAAATACTGTTTCTTCTTTTAGTCCTTCTTCAAGTCTCAAGTTGCAAAAGACAAAAATTATATATACGTAAGTCTCATTTCTCCTATGAAAACTTCCTTGGCAGCTCATGATGGAGTTCTGTAGTCCCTCCTCTTAAACAAATTTCTAACTTATACTTATGGCAAGCAATATTTAGCAGTTTGTAACTCATATAATAATAATAGTAATATCAATAACAATTGACAAAAGTACCCAGAATTTTTTGAGATGTATGTGTCGGCATCCCTCTATTGCCTTAGAGGCATTGCTGCTGCTGCTGCTAAGTCACTTCAGTCATGTCTGACTCTGTGTGATCCCATAGATGGTAGCCCACCAGGCTCCCCCGTCCCTGCGATTCTCCAGGCAAGAACACTGGAGTGGGTTGCCATTTCCTTCTCCAATGCATGAAAGTGAAAAGTGAAAGGGAAGTCGCTCAGTCGTGTCCAACTCCTAGCAACCCCATGGACTATAGCCTACCAGCCTTCTCCGTCCATGGGATTTTCCAGGCAAGAGTACTGGAGTGGGCTGCCGTTGCCTTCTCATTTAATAATCACAGAAGTCTTAAGGTAACATTTACCATGACTCTCATTTTACAGATGAGATCATTAAGACATAAAAAGTGAAATAATTTGTCTAACAACTAACAAGTTGTAAGGAAAATATTCAAAGTAAGGCAAAGTGGTGACAAAATCCACACTCTTAACTACCATTTCAAGCCTGAAGCTTGTGAACTCTGAATAGTCAGGGTGTTGGAGAAGACTCTTGAGAGTCCCTTGGACTGCAAGGAGATCCAACCAGTCCATTCTGAAGGAGATCAGCCCTGGGATTTCTTTGGAAGGAATGATACTAAAGCTGAAACTCCAGTGCTTTGGCCACCTCATGCGAAGAGTTGACTCACTGGAAAAGACTCTGATGCTGGGAGGGATTGGGGGCAGGAGGAGAAGGGGACGACAGAGGATGAGATGGCTGGATGGCATCACCGAATTGATGGACATGAGTTTGGGTGAACTCTGGGAGTTGGTGATGGACAGGGAGTCCTGGCGTGCTGCAATTCATGGGGTCGCAAAGAGTCAGACACGACTGAGTGACTGATCTGATCTGATCTGATCTGATGTTTCACTCATCCGAATAACCAGGGCCTAGCATACTGTCTGCTACATAGGTAACATCCTATTACTGTGTGTTGAATTAAGGTCAAGCCCAAGAGAAGTTATGTGAAATTCCAAATATAGTTTCAAGTGAAACTGATTTATGTATTTGTCTCCAGTGAAATCAAGTGAAAGCTGTTTTATATAAATAAATTTAAGAACTTGTAAAAATATTTAAAAAATAATTTACAGCTGGCAAGAGACAAAAATATATGCATGTAGGTATTAGTCATTGCACATTGACACAGTAAGAATGCATCACAAGACAGATAGCAACTTCGAAAAGTCATAGGATTATTGATCAGGTAGGCACTGAAGCAGAAACTCCGTTACCCCACTGGCCTTCAAGGACATGAAATAGGAGTTTGTGCCATGAAGCATTTCTGCAAATACACTATGAAATATGGTGTTCCTCTAAGTAGCAAGATGCTTCAGTCCAGAATCATCATCTTAAATCACTCCTGGGTCTTTCTTTCCCTCTTTTTTTTTTCCCCATCTTATAAGCATTAAAATTTCAGAAAAGAGAAACTGCTTCAATGGACACAGCATGAAAGGGGTGACACACCTTATAGGAAGGAGCTGCTGCTGCTGCTAAGTCGCTTCAGTCGTGTCTGATTCTGTGCGACCTCAGAGACGGCAGCCCACCAGGCTCCCCCATCCCTGGGATTCTCCAGGCAAGAACACTGGAGTGGGTTGCCATTTCCTTCTAAATTGCATGAAAGTGAAAAGTGAAAGTGAAGTCGCTCAGTCGTGTCGGACTCCTAGCGACCCCATGGACTGCAGCCTACCAGGCTCCTCTGTCCATGGGATTTTCCAGGCAAGAGTACTGGAGTGGGGTGCCATTGCCTTCTCCGATAGGAAGGAGCAAATAATGTTAAAGAAAATAGTATTACAGCCTTCACAGACCAGCCAGTGAGGACCAAAGCAATTGCCAGCCCTGGAAATGCTTTATTCGAAAAGTAAAATTGTATAAAGTTCTGTTTCATTTGGAGAAACTGTATCAGTGAGGAAAAAGGCATTGACTACATGAATTGTAACTAATCAAATTTCAACTTACTTTGGTGGGGGTGGGAGGCAATCTTTGAATTCAAAGTCCTGTCAACACTGGTTTTCAAGCACTGCAAAAATTTTCTGGAAGTCAGCCATGGTTTTTAAAAATGTACGTATAGATAGAAAAACTGAGAAGTGTACCTTCCCTCTGTCTCTCTTACTCAGCATAGGACAGTGGAGAGGGCGCAGGCAAGAAAGGCACATGGATTCTCATCCACCTCTTTCATCTGCTAAATTACATGGTTAGTTACTTTGTCTCTGTTTCCCTTTTTTTTTTTTTTTTTTTTCATTTTAACATGAAAGTACTTTCCTCACAGAATTATTTTGAAAATTAGAGGCATTTATAAAGTGTCTTTCCTCACAAAGAATCTTATGTGCTTAAACATTGGTGTTATTATTCTTAATGAAGAATATTCAACATTAATGTCGATGGGCATGAAGATTCTAAAAGAAGGCCCCTTCAAGAAAGGTAACTAAAAATGAAAACCATGCATGACAGAATAAGAGAAAGGAGAAGGGCAGACATAAGAAAGGGGACAGAGGTGGAGTGAGAGGTCCCACAGTGTTAACAGCAGCATGTGACAGAGCAGTGAGGTAGGAAGGCTGGCCTTAGACCCCAGCCCAGGCCTTTCTAGAGACCTGCTGAGAGAGACCTTGGGCCTTTTCTTCTATCCCTATCACGCTGGATTCACACAGACATGTAAATAACTGATAAAGGTTCTACCTGCTCTGCGGTCTTTGCATTTTATTGTGGATCAGAGCTTTGGATCCCTGTGCTAACAGTCTAAAGATCCTCTGTGTTGGCAGAATAAAAACAGACAAGCATCAGGCTGCAAAGAGTGCTTTATAATATTATTATTTTAATGTTATAAAAAGACTGCTGAGCTCACTCTAACATTCAAAACGGTCACCTATCACTCCAGGAACACGAAACCTTCATCAGGTGTTCCTAAGGAAATAATGCCATAAGCACCACAACCCACTTAAGACATTACACACAGGGATTTGAGTTCTAGACATGGCCCTGTGATGTTTTTGAGAAATTAAATAATAAAACAGCAATGAGATACACCAAGCAAGAAACAGGTCAGTCTACTGACTGAGATTATGTGGGGAAAAAGAAAATCTAGACATTCAAGCAAAAGATGAAAAGAATTATAAAGAATTAAAGCCAGGAAGTACAGTCAACTTAAATGTTATATGCCAATAAGTTAATAACCATGCATAATTGAAAATGCCCTGGCTAATTCCTTAGAAAGGCGCCATAGAAGAGAGAAACAAGCCGTCTCTCAATAAGTCTCACAAAGTCATTTTCCTCCAGCATTGGAACTGATCAGTGTTTATTTGAGTGAGCTTGAATTTGGGATCATATAATATAAAAAATATATATGTCTTTAAAACAATATGAGTGGACTTATTATGGGGAGATGCTCCCAAGATGAGTCAGATAGAAGTATTCCTTGAATGGAAACACATGTATAATCAGCTATGCAATTTAAACTTTTTAAATTCATGTTCAGTCCCTTTCTTTCTTGCTCCCTACTGTGTATTTACAGTTAGAATTTATTTAAGTTAAAAATTCCCATGATAGAAATCCATTACATCTAAGAGAAAATCGAAAGAGAAGAGAAATCAGACAGTCTGTAATTTACCAAATCTTCCAAGAAATCACAGAACACATTATTGTGTCTGCATTAATGTGACATATTTGACCCTCTATTATTATTAAAGTTTTTACTCATTTACGTATACACTAGATTTTAGATCCTAGGAAAGGCACTGACAATGATCACTTATTAAGGGAATCCTAAAATAGGTGTAGGACTATGAAACTATGACACAGACCATGCAGGGCCACCCAAGATGAACGGGTCATCGTGGAGAGTTCTGACAAAACACGGTCCACTGGACAAGGCAATGGAAAACCACTTCAGTATTCTTGCCTTGAGAACCCCATGAATAGTATGAAAAGGCAAAAGATAGGATACTGAAAGATGAACTCCCTAGGTCAGTAGGTGCCCAATATGCTACTGGAGAACAGTGGAGAAATAACTCCAGAAAGAATGAAGAGACAGAGCCAAAGCAAAACCAGCACACAGTTGTGGATGTGACTGGTGATAGAAGCAAGGTCCGATGCTGTAAAGAACAATATTGCATAGGAACCTGGAATGTTAGGTTTATGAATCAAAATATATTGGAAGTGGTCAAACAGGAGATGGCAAGAGTGAACATCGACATTTTAGGAATCAGTGAACTAAAATGGACTGGAATGAGTGAACTACTGTGGGCGAGAATCCCTTAGAAGAAATGGAGTAGCCCTCATAATCAACAAAAGAGTCATAAATGCAGTTCTTGGGTGCCATCTCAAAAATGACAGAATGATCTCCGTTTGTTTCCAAGGAAAACCATTCAATATCACAGTTATCTAAGTGTATGCCCCAACAAGTAATGCTGAAGAAGGTGAAGTTGAATGGTTCTATGAAGATCTACAAGACCTTCTAGAACTAACACCCAGAAAAGATGTCCTTTTCATTATAGGGGACTGGAATGCAAAAGTAGGAAGTCAAGAGATACCTGTAGTAACAGGCAAGTTTGGCCTTGGAGTACATATTGAAGCAGGGCAAAGGCTAACAGAGTTTTGCCAAGAGAATGCACTGGTCATAGCAAACACCCTCTTCTGACAACATAAGAGAAGACTCTACACATGGACATCACCAGATAGTCAATACCAAAATCAGATTATATTCTTTGTAGCCAAAGATGGAGAAGCTCTATACAGTCAGCAAAAACAAGACTGGGAGAAGACTGTGGCTCAGATCATGAACTCCTTATTGCCAAATTCAGACTAAAATGGAAGAAAGTAGGGAAAACCACTAGACCATTCAGGTATGACCTAAATCAAATCCCTTATGATTATACAGTGGAAGTGACAAATAGATTCAAGGGATTAGATATGAATGGAGGTTTGTGACATTGTACAGGAGGCAGTGATCAAGACCATCCCCAAGAAAAAGAAATGCAAAAAGGCAAAATGGTTGTCTGAGGAGGCCTTACAAATAGCTGAGAAAAGTGAAAGGCAAAGGAGAAAACGAAAGACACACCCATTTGAATGCAGAGTTCCAAAGAATAGCAAGGAGAGATAAGAAAGCCTTCCTCAGTGATCAATGCAAAGAAATAAAGGAAAACAATAGAATGGGAAAGACTAGACATCTCTTCAAGGAAAGTAGAGATACCAACGGAACATTTCATGCAAAATGGGCTCGATAAAGGACAAATGGTATGGACCTAACAGAAGCAGAAGATATTAAGAAGAGGTGGCAAGAATACACAGAAGAACTGTACAAAAAATATTTTCATGACCCAGATGATCACGATGGTGTGATCACTTACCTAGAGCCAGACATCCTGGAATGTGAAGTCAAGTGGGCCTTAGAAAGCATCACTACGAACAAAGCTAGTGGAGGTGATGGAATTCCAGTTGAGCTCTTTCAAATCCTGAAAGATGATGCTGTGAAAGTGCTGCACTCAATATGCCAGCAAATTTGGAAAACTCAGCAGTGGCCACAGGACTGGAAAAGATCAGTTTTCATTCCAATCCCAATGAAAGGCAATGCCAAAGAATGCTCAAACTACCGCACAATTGTACTCATCTCACACACTAGCAAAGTGATGCCCAAAACTCTCCAAGCCAGGCTTCAGTAGCACATGAATCATGAACTTCCAGATGTTCAAGCTGGATTTAGAAAAGGCTAGGAACCAGAGATCAAATTGCCAACATCAGTTGGATCATGCTGCAGTCCATGGGGTCACAAAGAGTCAGACATGACTGAGCAACTGAACTGGACTAAATAGGCGTAGATAGGCTCTCCAGCTGGCTCGATGGTAAAGGATCCACCTGCCAATGCAGAAGACACGCGTTTGATCCCTGGGTCAAGAAAAGGCCCTAAAGAAAGAAATGGCAATCCACGGTTTCTGGAGAATCCCATAGAAAAGAGGACTTGGTGGGCTATAGTAGGTACGCGGGGTCTCAAAAGGAGTCAGACATAACTTAGCAACTAAAACAACAACTAGATGTAGACACTCTGGTAACTCATTTAACCACATTATAGGAGGCATTTGTAAAAGGAGGCATTCTCCTTTTACAAATAAGGAAACTCACTCAGAATGAGAGCTAACATTCCAGGTCAGAGCTTGCAAGGAGCAGAGCAACTGAGGGAATTCCTATCAGTCTGACTCCCAAGTGTACACCCCCCACTCCCTGAGTCAGGAAAGCAATGAGCCCCCAAATCATGCTCAGAGCAGTCACACATAATTGAGCAAATCATTGCCTTCATCACAGATGTGGCCTTAAGAAATCTTCAGCATTCTCTAATGACATAACTAAAAAGGCATAAAAAATGAAACCTGTGGGTCATGCTGACTACCATGCTGGGACAAGACTATTCATTCTGGTGCCTCAATCAGGCCTAGGGATGCTACAAATATTTGTTGAAAGAATGAATAAAGTATGAATTCTTAAAGAAAGAAAGCCAAGTTTGGGAACAAAAATGGAATAGAAAACTTAACAATACATACAAATAGAAAGGAACTCTTTTGTTCATTTCATGCACATTGGGATTTGCATGAAATGAATAAGCTGAATAGACCAGAAAACTGAATTTTAGCAGTGGTTTAGATTCACAACAGAAACATGATGAATATTTCAATCTAAAGGCTCACCACATTTACTTGGAATATTGCTCTTCTTAGATGACCTCACTTCCATGCTTTAAAAAGAAAAAAAAATAGAAAAGGTCAGAGTATTTCTGAAAACACTTTCCTCTAGGGAAACAACATTTCTTAAAATGACAGCCCTGCCAGGCTGCATAGCATCCTGAAAGTCTGGTGGCACCTGCAAGTCTCTTTTTGGCAATAGGTTCTTATAATTTTCTTCTCAGCTATCTCTGTAAATTTGCTTACCGATTCAGGAAAAATCTTTCTGAAAACAATACAGTTCTTTCATTCTTTCTAACCATCTAGATTGATGTGAAGTTTACTGGAAGTTGGCAGGGGGCAGGTAGATTGAGATAAAGGATTAAAATAGGTTGGGTATAATTTCTGTGTATAATTAAAGTGAAATAGTGATAATCATCTTTCCAACTAGTATCTACCTTATAGCTGATGTGTTAACATTGATGAGTTTCAGGCTCAACAGGAGTTAAGTGTATATCCAGAAAAATGGAGTATATAGTAAAATTTCTTTTTTCTTTCATTAGTTCAGTTCAGTCGCTCAGTTGTGTCCAACTCTTTGCGACCCCATGAACCGCAGCACGCCAGGCCTCCCTGTCCATCACCAACTCCTGGAGTCCACTCAAACTCATGTCCATTGTGTCGGTAATGCCATCCAACCATCTCATCCTCTGTCATCCCCTTCTCCTCCTGCCTTCAATCTTTCCCAGCATCAGAGTCTTTTCAAATGAATTAAACAGTCTCTAAAATCAGTTCAGTCAAGTTCAGTTGATCAGTCATGTCCGACTCTTTGTGACCCCATAGACTGTAGCACACCAGGCTTCTCTGTCTATCACCAACTCCTGGAGCTTGCTCAAACTCATGTCCATTGAGTCAGTGATGCCATCCAAGCATCTCTTCCTCTTTCATCCCCTTCTCTTCCCGTCTTCAATCTTTCCCAGCATCAGGGTCTTTTCAAATGAGTCAATTCTTCACATCAGGTGGCCAAGGTATCAGAGTTTCAGCTTCAGCATCAGTCCTTCCAATGAATATTCAGGACTGACTTCCTTTAGGATGGACTGATTAGATCTCCTTGCAGTCCAAGGGACTCACAAGAGTCTTCTCCAGCACCACAGTTCAAAAGCATCAATTCTTCGGCACTCAGCTTTCTTTATGGTCCAACTCTCACATCCATACATAACTACTGAAAAGACCATAGCTTTGACTAGATGGACCTTTGTTGGCAAAGTAATGTCTCTGCTTATTAATATGCTGTCTAGGTTGGTCAAAAGAAAAATTTTGGAAGAAAGTTATTTCTCTTAAATAATCTCCCCCAATGCTTACCTCAGTCTTTTGCTTTAGACAGTTTTTAATCAATTGCAACCATTACCTATCATAATAATCAAAAAAGCTTAATACATATTCTAAAGTGCTAGCTTTTCTCCAGGCCCTGGGCAGGTATGGAAGAAACATAAAATGCAAGCATGAAAACCATGAATTTGGTTTTCAAAGATGTGGTAAACATATTGCCTAATGCAATGAAAGAAAATATTCTCCTCTGTGGTTAACATCCCAGGGTATGGAGTGGAGGAGCAGGGAGCAGTCAAGTATGGTATTCTGGCCCCTTCCTCTGATAGTAGCCATCTACTTCCCTCTCCACTCACACTGTGCGATTAGCCACAACAGCATCCATATCACCACTGTGCTTATTTGCTAATGTGTCCTTCTTCCTTTATTGTAAACACTTGAAAGACAAGAGCTTATCTCAGGCATCATTTTATTCCCAAGAGAGTCACTGGTTCATAGTCCTTTCTCAGAAAGTGTCAGTGCAACGTTCTTTGTGGGATGGCTACAGCATCATCGAGGTCACTAAGTGACCTGTGAATGGAAAGGACTGAATAAAAGCCTCAAGTGTTCTCTCTCCCAGGGTATTTATACTGCACCAGATCCCTAGGTCCTACCTTATTCCAACCTAACATGGTGGTTGAGGTTTAGTTGCTAAGTTATATCCAACTCTTGCAACCCATGGACTGTAGCCCACCAGGTTCCTCTGTCCATGGGATGCTCCAGGCAAGAATATTGGAATGGGTTGTCATTTCCTTCTCCAGGAAATCTTCCAGATCCAGGGATCAAACTCAGGTCTCCTGTGCTTCAGGCAGTCTCCTGCATTGCAGGTAGATTCTTTACAAACGAGCCACCAGGGAAACCCCAACTTAGCATAATCTCCCCAAAACTCATTTCTGCCTTAGAAACTCAAAGAGAGGAGGAGGAAGAGGAGTACAGCAACAGTGAAGTACATGTTCCTCTGGTGTCCTAGTTTGGGGGGCCAGGGTTGATGGGGCAATGTTAGAGCTGCCTCAGCAGTCGCCTCTCTTCTATGACTTATTCTATCAGGACTTAACCTTGACACCCTCCAGTGTCAGACTGCTGTGACAGAAACTACAGACAAGTCACTAAAGTCCTGTCTCTACAGAGACAGGAGAGACACCTGTCTCTCCAGGTGTCAAGCAGCATCTTTCTATTCTGCTATTCCTTTCTTTCCATATGCTCATCCTACATACACAGGGAACACGAAGTCCAAAGATTCTTAAATTACTGTCCCATCCCATCACTGCACAGCATTTTAACACTGAAAGGAACAATGTAACCTGAAACTGCTTTATTGAAAAAAATAAATATTCTGTCATTAAATTTCTTTAAAACCCAAATCATTATATCTCCAGGAATCTATTCCCATTCATGAATATTCTATGTTTATTATATCACAAATATCACATTTATATTTCAATACACAATGGAATGTTCCTTTGTGGGGTGGGGGTGGGGGTGAAAGGGAAATACTTCTGTCTTTATGGTTTTATTGTTTTTCTACCAGATGATTAGAAAGCAAAAGTATGAGCTTTATAGATGTCAGAGGCAATCCTTTTCTGTCATTTTTATGCACATGCTGACTCAATGTCATAGAATAACTGTGTTGCTCTCTGCTTTCCCTGACAGTCCAAAGAAAGAGTAATGCATACAAATCATTTTACTGTTTAAAAGTTTTGAATAAAACATGCTAACCTTGTCATACTAAGTGACAGACAGAAATGTCACCATTGTTTGCCAGGGACAAATAATCCATATATTTCATGTATAATTCATTTGATCTTTAAGAATGTTTAACAATATTGAATTTAGATAAATTTCAATGTTATGATGCACCAAACTTCCTTTATCAATTTACACATGTGCCTCATCAATTTAAGTCTTCATTTGTATTACTCTCGTTTTGTATTAAGTATGACAGATCAAGAGGCTATTCTTATTTCCAAGAAAAATTTATAGGTGCATTGTCCATATTATAGCTGCCTCCCTACATCCCTTGCTCCATCAGGTCTTAACTTGGAAATCTCAAATAACCCAAGGGTTTTAAATCTGCCACAGAAGCCCCAGTTCCAAATACAGGTTTCTACAAGTCTTTTGAAATAGATTCTTTGGTCTCCAAACAGAGATTGAAAAACTCAAAAAGGTAAGGTTTCAATCCCTTCTAAAATAAGATTTCAATGGTTTCCCAAGCCTTTCTGTCAGTCAAAGCTAACCAAGGGCAGGTCTAAAAAATGAGTTGGCTTGGGGGTAAAATAGATGGACAAGGATATTTTGAACACGCTTCCAAGTGAACTGGAATTCCCTTTATGCTGTGAATCAAGAAAATGATGTTGGTGGTCTACTGCTAAACACGATCTTATGAGCAGCTGCCAATGCAGATAATCTTGTGGTTTCTCTGAGTCTGAAAGGACTTCTCCCTGCCATCACCATGTAAACATAATGGCTCAAAGAGGAAAAGAAACCATTTGGTTGATGGTGCCCTCCACATGGTTAGAAAATAACATACTACAGAACCATTTAAGAAATGATTCACTGATCTTAGGAATGAATTGAGAAAGTAAATGCAAACCAGCTTGAAGTCTCCAGAAGCATCTTCTGAACAACCCTATTTCCTGTTCTAGGAAGAGCTACCAATCATTTCAGAACAATTTGATTTTGCCTAAGGATCATCCCGTTGTCCCCATCTCCCCTGTCAGAATATTTTCCTCCTCTGAAAGCCTCAGAAAGTTCTTTCTGCCCTTGGAAATCATTTTACTTCTACTAAGAACATCTGATAAAATAATAAAAACTGTCATGATTCAGAGGTTAAGAGTTTTGTTATTGCTGCTATTGTTTTCAAAAGGAAGTAGAAAGCAGGGAGCTGGCATATCCATACATGTTGCATCTTATCAATCAACAATCCATATAGTCTCTTTGGGGTCTTACCTACATACCTATGGATAAGCCAAGTCACCTTCTCTGAATTACAGCTAGGGGTACACATGGAACACACAATTTAGTTATGCTTTTTCTTTTCTTGGTACCTTGGACCAAGGCAAGCCATTTTTTACTAGTTGCGCTAACTCCTTTGTGACCCATTCACAGAGTTAAGAAAATTATATGAGAAACTCACTTAAATCTTCAAAGGGGGATAAGTCAGTAATATAAACAGAGCTGGGTAAATAAACCTATGGGAAATTATTTAAATTTATACATTAGGCTTAAGAAAAGAGCTTCCTTTTGAGAAATACTAAAAAGCATTAAAGGAGTGAGGAACTCCTCTTTCAAAAACTATTTGGAATAGGACCTTTTTTTTTTTTTTTAATTTTCAAACTGCTTCTAATTTTTGCATAGTATCTTGTTTTCCTGGGGTGAGTGTCTGTAGTTTTCATCTGATCTTTCAGAGGGTCATGACATTCACCAAAGACATTTAAGAATCACTGTTTGTCAGGGTGGGGGCTCTTATTTCTGTAGAAGGATTTGAGTTACCTCTACTAGGAGGTAGGAGATTACACCAGCTATAATATAGAAAATCAAGCTTTACTGGTCTAGAAGATTTAACGTTGATTTTTAAATAAGTAATTTACACCAGATATTACTGACAAATTCACATTTCAGTCACAGTATACATATGTCCATAGATTTCCATTATTTTCCAACAGTTCTAATTTCATTGTGGAACATTTATCAGATGGAAAGGGGCCATTTTATGGGCTTTTGGCAGGTAAAATGAAGTTGGATCTGCTAAATGAAACTCCCATGTTTGAGGAGCCCATGAAATTGGCAATAATTGACTTTTGAACAGAGAGAATCTTAAACCTGCTTTTATTTGCAACAAGACAATAGATTCCTTTGAAGAGATTTTTGTTAACCCTAAATTTTTTTGTTGTTTAATCTGGACTTTTTAACTAGCATCAGTTTGTATTAAAAAATGTATTAAATGAGTTCCAATACTCATTCTCATCACTAAAACCACCATTATGATCATTCATTACTTTGTTTATGCTATTAAGTGATTATTTAAAGGATGGAAACTGTAATTCATCAAGTGATACCTTGGAAAGCTGTTTTCCAGAGTACTTTACAGAAGTGGCAAATGAAATGCTCTGATATAAATATATATATATCTATATGTGTGTGTATGTGTGTGTATATATATATCAGTTGGATGGCATCATAGACTCAATGGACATGAGTATGAGTAAATTCTGGGAGATAGTTAAGGACAGGGAAGCCTGGAGTGCTGCAGTCCATGACGTCATAAAGAGTCAGACACGATTGAGCAACTGAACAACAACGTGTATATGTGTATGTGTATACACACACACACACACACACACGTATATCTTATATGTGTAATGAGTTCTTGCTAAAGTTATTTATCCCCACTTCATAGAATTATTATTTCTTCTCACTGACAACAATTTTCTTTCCTTTCTGCAAGTTTTTGAAGGGTTTTATAAATCCTTGTGTTGTGTTAAACCTCCCTCTTCCTCTACTGTCTTCTTATTTTGGAGATTCAGTAAAATCTTTACTATTTTTTAAGACAGATTTAGGGTTAAGACTGGTGTACTGTCCGTATGGAATCTTCCCCACTACTTTCTACTTACACAGTTGTTTTTTTTTTTTTTTTTTTTTTTTTAAGAGCATTGTTTAAACTTTAATTATCTCTTTTTTTTTTTTTACTTTTTTTTTTTTAATTTTAATTAATTTTATTTTATTTTCAAACTCCACATAATTGTATTAGCTTTGCCAAACATCTTATTTCTTTTTCCACTTAAAGCCAGCTGGTTAAAAAAAAAAAAAAAGAGTAGGGGAAAAATAATATTAACCTCTAAATGGAAAGAAAACTTTAACCAGGCCAGTGCCAACAGCTCAACGAGAAGCTGACCGACTTCGACTATGGGTTTTGTGTGTGTATGCACTGTGTGTAAGCAACAGGGCAGTGTGGATAAAAATGCATTGCAGCTATAATTCTGATAAATATAAGCAAGTTTAATACTTTTTAAGATATGAAAGAGCCAGGAGGATAAAAGGTGATAACAAAAGATGCTTACTCCTTGGAAGGAAAGTTATGACCAACCTAGATAGCATATTCAAAAGCAGAGACATTACTTTGCCAACAAAGGTTCATCTAGTCAAGGCTATGGTTTTTCCTGTGGTCATGTATGGATGTGAGAGTTGGACTGTGAAGAAGGCTGAGTGTCGAAGAATTGATGCTTTTGAACTGTGGTGTTGGAGAAGACTCTTGAGAGTCCCTTGGACTGCAAGGAGATCCAACCAGTCCATTCTGAAGGAGATCAGCCCCGGGTGTTCTTTGGAAGGAATGATGCTCAAGCTGAAACTCCAGTACTTTGGTCACCTCATGCGAAGAGTTGACTCATTGGAAAACACTCTGATGCTGGGAGGGATTGGGGGCAGGAGGAGAAGGGGAAGACAGAGGATGAGATGGCTGGATGGCATCACTGACTCGATGGACGTGAGTCTCAGTGAACTCTGGGAGTTGGTGATGGACAGGGAGGCCTGGCGTGCTGTGATTCATGGGGTGGCAAAGAGTCGGACACGACTGAGTGACTGATCTGATCTGATCTGATGGTGAAATAAAGAAATAAAATAATGAAACTTCTCCTTTCACTTGAAGGCATACCTCCTATTAACCAAATTCTAAGAGAAATGTTCACAGGAATGGTTATATCAATAGTTTGCCTTTCATCTATAATGATTAAAATAAAGTGTTTTTCAAAACCATAAGCCCCATGCATGTCAACAAAATTTATAATATGAATTTATTTAAAACTCCTCATTGTTCATGCTGTTCCAACAGCATGATGAGATCAATTCACTTAGTGCATTTTACGAAATGAACTATGTTGGCCAAGAAACACTAAGCAGGCTGCTTTGCTTTTCTTTCTCAACTCCATCCTGAAAGTCCAAGTGTTGAAGCTACATTTCCTGTGCTCACAATGGTATGTGGGGGTGTGGGCAGAGGTGGCGGAGGGAGTGGCACCGAGGTTGGTTCAGAAAGTGTTTCTTAATAACGACTTCAGATCTTACAGATAAGAATACTTAAATAGGATAGGAAAGGCTAAAAGGTAAATAATCAAGAGGAGAATGAGAAGAAGGAAGAGGCAGTTTACAACTAATGTAAAAACATGGGCCATGTGTGACTGCCCTTTGCAAGGTAAACATGCATTGCAGCATAGCATGACCCTGTACCACTGAAGGGGAAAAGTGTTATTTCTAGAAAGTCACATAATGAATCAAATGGTGAGAATTTTAGTTTCACAAAACACCTTGATGGGTGGTTTTAATGTGGAAAGATGAGCCCACAGAAAGGACTGGGAAGTAATGAAGAAATGAGGGAGATCTGAATTATTTTGCAGATAACAATAAGCTAGACTTGGGAGTTTGAGGCTTGGGGGAAGTTTCAGGGTTTCTCAGCTAAATATCAGAGCAGATTTCTCCTTGCCAATGTCCTCTAGAATTAGTTGGCTCCTCTAAATAAGAGATTTAGAATTTTAAGACACAGATAACCAGTAAAAAACATTTTTCATTAAAGTCTTTTTAATTTTTTACTGAAGGACTATTAAAGAATAATCAGATACTACCAATAAAGCTATCCGAGTAATGTGCCAGGAAGATTGCTTCCTTTTGTTTACAAAAGTCCAAATAGGGACAATCCCTGCCTTCTGAACTAAGGTGGGCAAAGAGAGATCCTCCATGGTCAAAGTCTATGAACATAACTTTCCCTGATGGTGAGGTGATTCAATATTTTGCTTTATAACCAAGATAAATGTACAGAGCATCTTTCAATTACAGCTTTTCATTTCTCATGTGGGCCACTGAGAGACTTGCTGCTTTTATTTCCTAAAGAAATAATTCAAAATAGCAAGCCTACATAATTTCTCATATCCTAGAGGAAGATGTAAACATTTTCCAGGACACTTTGTGTTTTCACTCTCAACTGGAACTTACATAAGCTTATCTTTTGGAAATGGAACCATCCTAGTTCTATGAGCATTAATGATAGTAGATCAAGTTGTATATTGGAGAAAGATTGTCATATTATGACCTCACAGCCTGGTTTATTTTTTCCTCAAGAGTCCACCCAAAGGACATGGAAAAAACTTGAGGACAAACTAAGAATTTGGGTAGCTGTGGCATAATCTAAGAATGCAAACTACCTGTCCTTCAAGCAAAAGGCTGAAGACCCTGTGATAAAGTTAATCACTAGGAAATACTGGTGAGGGTAAAGCCTGAGGATTTTAAAAACAGGGACATCTAAAATACAAATGCAGTTTGTTGACAGTGCTGGGAGGCAACATAACAAACTCCTGATGCCCCCAAACCCTCAACAAAATCTTCAAGTACAGAATGCCTTTGCTAATGTTATCTTGGCAAAAGAGAAAAAATAGTCTTGATAAACATAAAAAGAAACATTGAAGGAAATGAAATGCACAAAAGAGATTTTACAATTCAGAGGAAAATAAGAATCCAAGGCAAAAACTTAAATTATCCATGAATGCTCAGGGGTGGGTGAAGAATGGGATTTCCACCAAAACACGTAGGTTGGCAGTTCATGATTGTGGTGGTAGGATGTCTGTTTGTTGGTTCATTTTGATTGCTTCTTTATAATATTAAAGGACATACGATATCTAGCCAGCTGATATTTGGGTAATGTATATAGAACAGATTTATCCCTTACTCTGATGATCAGAACAATCTCACAATAGCATAAGAGAGATGAGCAAACTAGAGATGGTAAAAGGAAATATATAATATGCCATAAAGAATAAATAAAAATGGACTCCTCTGTTACATTGTTGTCACTCGATGTCACAGAGTGCTTATTTTTTGTTTGTTTGACCTTTTTATATTTTTCCTGGAGGTGATAGATAGAAAAATTGCATTTGGAAAGGGTAAATCCAACAAGAAATCCAAATGTCTAAAGGGAGAAACATATATAGGATAAAAATGAAGAATGATAAATTCGGCAACTAATAAATTTAATGCACTGACATCACGGTTAAATAAGATTCTTGTGATTCTATCCACTATGAATATTGTAAATTTTTTGCCCATACCCTTGCTTTAAGAAAAAAAAAAAGATTAGTTGAGAGGCGCACTAACGAGTAATGTGGGCATCGACGTCCTGATATTTTCATCAGAAAGCAATTCAATCTTTCTTTCATCCATCTAGACACAAATTACAGAGCCTTTCCTTCAGTCCATTTTTGAGGGAAAGCTATTGAAAGCAGGGACTCTGGAAAAGTACAGTTCTAGGCTGAGTACAAAATGAAGCCGGACAAAGGCTAACAGAGTTTTGACAAGAGAAGGCACCAGTCATAGCAAACACCCTCTTCCAACAACACAAGAGAAGACTCTACAAATGGACATCACCAGATAGTCAATACCAAAATCAGATATTACATTCTTTGCAGCCAAAGGTGGAGAAGCTCTATACAGTCAGCAAAAACAAGACGAGGAGTTGACTGTGGCTCAGATCATGAACTCCTTATGCCAAATTGAAGAAAGTGGGGAAAACCACTAGACCATTCAGGTATGACCTAAATCAAATCCCTTATGATTATACAGTAGAAGTGACAAACAGATTCAAAGGATTAGTCTGATAGAGTGCCTGAAGAACTATGGATGGTGGTTCGTGACATTGTATAGGAGAGAGTGATCAAGACCATCCCCAAGAAAGAGAAATGCAAAAAGGTAAAACAGTTGTCTGAGGAGGCCTTACAAATAGCTGAGAAAAGAAGAGAAGTGAAAGGCAAAGGAGAAAAGGTAAGATATACCCACTTGAACACAGAGTTCCAAATAGCATGGAGCGATAAGAAAGCCTTCCTCGATGATCAGTGCAAAGAAATAGATTAAAACAATAGAATGGGAAAGACTAGAGATCTCTTCAAGAAAATTAGAGATACAAAGGGAACACTGCATGCAAAGATGGGCACAATAAAGGACAGAAATGGTATGGACCTAACAGAAGCAGAATATATTAAAAAGAAGTGGCAAGAAGAAGAACAACTGTACAAGAAAGATCTTCATGACCCAGATAACCATGACTGCGTGATCACTCACTTAGAGCCAGACATCCTGGAATATGAAGTCAAGTGGGCCTTAGAAAGCATCACTACAAACAAAGCTAGTGGAGGCGACAGAATTCCAGTTGAGCTATTTCAAATCCTGAAAGATGATACTGTGAAAGTGCTGCACTCAGCATGCCAGCAAATTTGGAAAACTTAGCAGTGGCCACAGGACTGGAAAAGGTCAGTTTTCATTCCAATCCCAAAGAAAGGCAATGTCAAAGAATGCTCAAACTACCGCACAATTGCACTCATCTCACACACTAGCAAAGTAATGCTCAAAATTCTCCAAGCCAGGCTTCAACAGTACATGAATCGTGAACTTTCGTATGTGCAAGATGGATTTAAAAAGGCAGAGGAACCAGAGGTCAAATTGCCAACATCCACTGGATCATCAAAAAAGCAAGAGTTTCAGAAAAACATCTACTTCTGCTTTATCAACTACACCAAAGCATTTGACTGTGTGGATCACAACAAACTGTGGAAAATTCTTCAAGGAATAGGAATACCAGACTACCTGACCTGCCTCATGAGAAATCTTCATGCACTCATAAAGCAACAGTTAGAACTGCACATGGAACAACAGACTGGTTGCAAATTGAGAAAGGAGTACGTCAAGGCTGTATGTTGTCACCCTGCTTATTTATCTTATATGCAGGTACATCATACAAAATGCTAGGCTGGATGAAGCACAAGCTGGAATCAAGATTGCTGGGAGAAATATCAATAACCTCACATATTCAAATGATACCACCCTTATGGCAGAAAGTGAAGAAGAATTAAAGAGCCTCTTGATGAAAGTGAAAGAGGAGAGTGAAAAAGTTGGCTTAAAATTCAATATTCAGAAAACTAAGATCATGGCATCCAGTCCCATCACTTCATGGCAAATATATGTGGAAATAATGGAAACAGTGACACACTTTATTTTTGGGGGCTCCAAAATCACTGTTGTTTGTGACTGCAGCCATGAAATTAAAAGACACTTTCTCCTTGGAAGAAAAGCTATGACCAACCTAGACAGCATATTAACAGAGACATTGCTTTGCCAACAAACATCCGTCTTGCCAAAGCTATGATTTTTCCAGTAGTCATGTATGGAGATGAGAGTTGGACTATAAAGAAAGCTGAAAGCTGAGCACCAAAGAATTGATGCTTTTGAACTGTGGTGTTGGAGAAGACTCTTTAGAGTCCCTTGGACTGCAAGGAGATCCAACCAGTCCATCCTAAAGGAAATCAGTCCTGAATATTCATTGGAAGGACTGATGCTGAAGCTGAAACTCCAATACTTTGGCCACCTGATGTGAAGAACTGACTCATTAGAAAAGTCCCTGTTGCTGGGAAAGATTGAAGGCAGGAGGAGAAGGGGATGACAGAAGATGAGATGGTTGGATGGAGAAGGGGATGACAGAAGATGAGATGGTTGGATGGCATCACCAACTCAACGGACATGAGTTTGAGAAAGCTCTGGGAGTTGGTGATGTACAGGGAAGCCTGGCGTGCTGCAGTCCATGGGGTCACAAAGAGTTGGACACCACTAAACGACTGAACTGAACTGAACTGAGGTTTAATCTAAACATGAAAGTGAAAGCCGCTCAGTAGTGTCCACCTCTTTGTGACCCCATGAACTGTACCATCCATGGAATTCTCCATGCCAGAATGCTGGAGTGGGTAGCCTTTCCCTTCTCCAGGGTATCTTCCCAATGTAGGAATCGAACCGGGGTGTCCCACATTGCAGGCAGATTCTTTACCAGCTAAGCCACAAGGGAAGCCCAAGAATACTGGAGTGGGTAGTCTATCCCTTCTCCAGCAGATATTCCCAACCCAGGAATCGAACCGGGGTCTCCTGCATTGTAGGCGTATTCTTTACCAACTGAACTATCAGGGGCTACTGTTTAATTCTGTGACACTGGAGTAAGTTGCAGTCTATCTGGGCCTCAGTTGCTACTCCTACAGATGCTCCTCATCTGTAAATGGGGAACATAACAGTCTCAAATTTTAAGATTATTTTTAAGGACTCAATAGGTTAATACATATAAACTACTTAAGAACAATGCCTGGCAGATAAAAAGACCATGGAAGTGTTGGCTGCTACTATGATTTTTACTCATATAAAGGCAGCAAAATATTTGTCCCATAGTAGTTACTAAGTAAAAGAGAGTTCTATCTTTCTCATATTTGGGTAAGAGGTACCACTCTCTCTCATTTTTAGACAAATATGGTCACTACCTAGCCTTCTTTTCCATCTCCACAGTGACTGGCACACTCCTTATCTCTAACAACCACACTAGTATTAGTTTTGTTTGTTTCTTTTCATCTATAGTGTTAGTTGCTCAGTCACATCTGACTCTTTGCAACCACATGAATTGCAGCCCACAAGGCTCCTCTGTCCATGGAATTCTCCAGGCAAGAATACTGGAGTGGATTGCCATTCCCCTCTCTAGGAGATCTTCCCAACCCAGGGGTTGAACCCGGGTCTCCTGCATCACAAGCAGATTCTTTACCATCTGAGCCACCAAGGAAGCCCTATGAGAATGCAAATGTACATCACAGATTGGAGACAAGCCATAAATGAAATACTGCAGGGTTATCAATCTCAGTGCTTTGAGCCTTAGAATTTTAAAGACAAAAAGGGCTTCAGACATCACTGATTCCAAATCTGTTATCTTCTTTTTATTGTCTTTAAGTATCTCTATTTAGTTGATTTCCATACTCTATACCCATCTATACTTTTCCCCTACATCTGACCTCCCCAATGGTGTACAGTAGTTCTCTTTCCTGAACACACAGTAGAATGATGTGAAACTTTAAAAATACCAAATTCGTGATATTAGTTTTCTAAAAATGGCTGATCATTAAAATCCCTAGGTAAGTTCTTTAAAACTACATATTCCACCACTGACCAAGAAAATCAATACATATGGGGTGGGGCCCTGGAAATTTATTATTTTTTTTTTTGGAAGCACCTAAAATAGTTCTAATATGCATCTTAGTGAGGATACCACCATTGTACTGAGACATATGATGCTGGCCTTCATCTCATCTCATCCAATCACACCTCTCTTGAACTGGAGTTAGGGAAAAGAGGAGCAAAAAGCCATCATACTAAGAGGGGGGAAAAGGTGTATTTTCTCTTCTTTTTTTTAACCTTGATATTCATTTTATGTTTTAGATACGATGACTAGAGTTTTATACATAGGCCCTACTTGCTTGGGAAGGATTTCTATCCCTGCTAGGGTAGCTTTTGGAATAATTCCAACTTCTCAGGGATTCTAACTAGTCTCACTTCTACTCCTAGGATATCACCAAGTGCTTTGTATGCTGCCATTTCTCAGAAATCTATTAAACAAAGAGAATTCCCCTCTGTCTTGAAAGAACATTTATGGACAGAAATGTGACTGAGTGTGAACATTTTTGGACTGAGTGTGAAAATTGCAAATCAACATGCCTATAGCCATAATAAACATGAAAGCTAATAGTATCAAAAGCAAAAGCACACATGACAAGCACTGAAGGATGTACCCATACTAAATAAGATCTTTTTCTCTTCAGCCTATTTCCCATCTCTCACCTCCTCCTTCAAGGCTTATTTTTGTACAAATCGCATTCTGAAAGGAAATCAGCTATTCTGCCAAATGGGTACTTGGTAGCTGGCTAGTTGCCAGGAAATTGTGTGTGTGTGCGTGTGTAAGATTTTACTTTAAATTAGACTGGATAAGTGCTATTGGAATATATTTCTTTGTGTGTGTATTCACTTCCTATTACTTTGGGGATAATTACTGAGGATAGAGTGGTGAACAACCTTAATATGAACCACTGAAGACGTCCAATTCTGGGGCACAGGGTCTCACATCTATATGGCTATTCCCCACCCCTGGTTTGGGAATATTCAACCTAGGACACAAGAACAAGAGTAAGATTTGCTCACCCACATTTTGTTTCAAGCACAGGTAAACTTCTTCACTAGGGTCTTCATGTGAGTGTACAAAAACTGTCTTTCTTAAGGTTTCATTTGATTTATAGACCAAAGTCCATGAAGCAGCCCATCTGATTTTCAAAAGTCAAAGAACTAAGCAACAGAAAAAAAAAGATATTAATGAGGCCTTGAGACTCATAGACTATTTAGGGCCTAGAATTATAAACCTCATATTAGGATTTCTCTAAATCATTTAAGTATTACTGCATCAAGAACAGAAAAGAGAAATTTCCCTTGTAAAGGACACTCTTAGAAAATAAAAAACCTGAGTGATGAGTAAATATTTTTGTCCTCAGAGCAAGCTGTGAATACTGCTACCACAGGCCTCGTCAAACTGCTTACCTAGTGTCTACCTGTCCCGTGACACTGACACAGCGGAGGGCCAGAGACCACAGCCTGCCTGGAACACTGACATCCACAAGCACTTGCTGGATCATTGACTGTAATAATCCCTCTGTCGAGTCATGGAAAGGAGAAATGAACTAAGAGAGCAACGTGTGCTTTCTAGAGCCTGACTGCCTGCATTCAAATCCCAACTCTTCCACTCATTAGCTGTGTAACTGTGGCCAAGACACTTAATTCCTCTTTGCCTCAGACTGCTCATTCTAAAAACAAGATAATAGCACTCACTTCACAGGGCTATTATAAGGATTAAATGAATCAATATATGTAAAGCACTAGGAGCAAGCATATACTGAAGTGTTAGCTCTTGGCATATGCTACTTCAATCTTTCCAACAATTATCTGAGATAGACACTATTATCCCACTTTATGGATATGAAAACTGAGGCCTAATTAAGCTCTCAATTGGCAGATGTATTATTTAAATTGGTTTTACCTGCTTCCTAAGCTTCTGCTCTTTGACTCCAGGGTGTCTGCTTTTTTTTTTTTTCTAATTTTATTTTATTTTTAAACTTTACATAATTGTATTAGTTTTGCCAAATATCAAAATGAATCCGCCACAGGTATACATGTGTTCCCCATCCTGAACCCTCCTCCCTCCCCATACCATCCCTCTGGGTCGTCCCAGTGCACTAGCCCCAAGCATCCAGTATCGTGCATCGAACCTGGACTGGCAACTTGTTTCTTACATGATATTTTACATGTTTCAATGCCATTCTCCCAAATCTTCCCACCCTCTCCCTCTCCCACAGAGTCCATAAGACTGTTCTATACATCAGTGTCTCTTTTGCTGTCTCGTACACCGGGTTATTATTATCATCTTTCTAAATTCCATATATATGCGTTAGTATACTGTATTTATGTTTTTCCTTCTGGCTTACTTCACTCTGTATAATAGGCTCCAGTTTCATCCACCTCATTAGAACTGATTCAAATGTATTCTTTTTAATGGCTGAGTAATACTCCATTGTGTATATGTACCAAAGCTTTCTTATCCATTCATCTGCTGATAGACATCTAGGTTGCTGCCATGTCCTGGCTATTATAAACAGTTCTGCGATGAACATTGGGGTACACGTGTCTTTTTCCCTTCTGGTTTCCTCAGTGTGTATGCCCAGCAGTGGGATTGCTGGATCATAAGACAGTTCTATTTCCAGTTTTTTAAGGAATCTCCACACTGTTCTTCATAGTGGCTGTACTAGTTTGCATTCCCACCAACAGTGTAAGAGGGTTCCCTTTTCTCCACACCCTCTCCAGCATTTATTATTTGTAGACTTTTGGGTCGCAGCCATTCTGACTGGTGTGAAATGGTACCTCATAGTGGTTTTGATTTGCATTTCTCTGATAATGAGTGATGTTGAGCATCTTTTCATGTGTTTGTTAGCCATCTGTATGTCTTCTTTAGAGAAATGTCTATTTAGTTCTTTGGCCCATTTTTTGATTGGGTCGTTTATTTTTCTAGAGTTGAGCTGTAGGAGTTGCTTGTATATTTTTGAGATTAGTTGTTTGTCAGTTGCTTCATTTGCTATTATTTTCTCCCATTCTGAAGGCTGTCTTTTCACCTTGCTAATAGTTTCCTTTGATGTGCAGAAGCTTTTAAGGTTAATTAGGTCCCATTTGTTTATTTTTGCTTTTATTTCCAATATTCTGGGAGGTGGGTCATAGAGAATCCTGCTGTGATGTATGTCGGAGAGTGTTTTGCCTATGTTCTCCTCTAGGAGTTTTATAGTTTCTGGTCTTACGTTTAGACCTTTAATCCATTTTGAGTTTATTTTTGTGTATGGTGTTAGAAAGTGGTCTAGTTTCATTCTTTTACAAGTGGTTGACCAGATTTCCCAGCACCACTTTTTAAAGAGATTGTCTTTAATCCATTGTATATTCTTGCCTTTGTAAAAGATAAGGTGTCCATATGTGCGTGGATTTATCTCTGGGCTTTCTATTTTATTCCATTGATCAATATTTCTGTCTTTGTGCCAGTACCATACTGTCTTGATAACTGTGGCTTTGTAGTAGAGCCTGAAGTCAGGTAGGTTGATTCCTCCAGTTCCATTCTTCTTTCTCAAGATCACTTTGGCTATTCGAGGTTTTTTGTATTTCCATACAAATTGTGAAATTATTTGTTCTAGCTCTGTGAAGAATACTGTTGGTAGCTTGATAGGGATTGCGTTGAATCTATATATTGCTTTGGGTAGTATACTCATTTTCACTATATTGATTCTTCCAATCCATGAACATGGTATATTTCTCCATCTGTTAGTGTTCTCTTTGATTTCTTTCACCAGTGTTTTATAGTTTTCTATATATAGGTCTTTAGTTTCTTTAGGTAGATATATTCCTAAGTATTTTATTCTTTCTGTTGCAATGGTGAATGGAATTGTTTGCTTAATTTCTCTTTCTGTTTTCTCATTATTAGTGTATAGGAATGCAAGGGATTTCTGTGTGTTGATTTTATATCCTGCAACTTTACTATAGTCATTGATTATTTCTAGTAATTTTCTGGTGGAATCTTTAGGGTTTTCTATGTAGAGGATCATGTCATCTGCGAATAGTGAGAGTTTTACTTCTTCTTTTCCAATTTGGATTCCTTTTATTTCTTTTTCTGCACTGATTGCTGTGGCCAAAACTTTTTGAACTTCTGTTTAATTCAGTTGATCTTAGTTCTACTGGATATAAGGTATTGTATGTGGTGCTACTTAGAACATGGAAAGACAAGCTAGGTATGGTGTCTCTTTTCAAAGGGATTAAATTTTTTTAACTTAATAAAATTAACACTGGAGGAAGATGTGGGTACAACTAATATTAGTAAAAGGAAAACTTTATAAGTAATTTAACAGAATATCAAATAGGGATGAAAGACAGAGGGAAGATTCTGATTAAAGGTAGGAAAGGCATCATGCAAGAGGTGGTTTTCAAATGGCTTTGTGGGTGGAAATGGCAGGCTGCAGTGGGAGCAGGGAGGGGAAGGAAGGGAAGACCTATCAGATGGAAATCATATGTGCAATAGTAGAGAGGCCAAAAATTAGACAGATACACACTCTGCTCAAGGAAAGTGAGATTAGTTAAGTTTGCAGCTGTGAAGTGTAACAAAGCTTAGAGAAGTAGTACATGTCCACTTTGGAAAGGGCCTAAAAGTTGTGCCAAGAATTAAAACTGCTTTATAAGTCATGAGGAGTTAGTCTAGGTTTCTATAAAGGCTTACAAGGAGAAGGGTATAGAGGTTGTCATATGACTGAAATTCTATCTTAGAATATTTCTTAGGATATGTTGTTAAGGGAAAGTAGATAAAATGCTAAGAAGTAGGGCCAGGGAAAACAATGCAAAGGAAAAAAAATGATATCATGAAATAGGACAGTAATATTGAGAAAAAGAAGAGGGAAAAGAAGGCTAAAAGATATAAAAAGCAGGAATTAGAAAATGACTAGAAGTAGAGAAAAAAAAAGAAGGCTAAATATGATTTTAAAATGTAGAGCATTTACACAGTGCCTGGAAATATACTACATTATTTCATTAAATTCTCACAACAACCTTGCAAGAGAATATAATGCCACTTTTCACAAAGGGAAATAGAGGTCTGAGTTTGAATATTGACTCTTGGCACTTACTGAATGAAATGGGAAGAATTACTTAGCCCAGGACTTTATTTTCTCATATGTAATATGTAAATAATAATAGCTGTCCTGTGGTGGTATTGTGAAAATTAAACTAGATTATGTTTATAATTTGTCTTAAAGGAATTAGCATATATTATCTAGCTATTGCTAATTGCAGTATTACCTATTGCTCTTATAGTAATATTGGTGAGAAAAATTTTACTCTGTAAGAGTTGTTAAATTGCCCACAGAGACACTGATGTATAGATCAGTCTTATGGACTCTGTGGGAGAGGGAGAGGGTAGGGAGATTTGGGAGAATGGCACTGAAACATGTATAATATCATGTATGAAACGAGTCGCCAGTCCAGTATCGATGCACGATACTGGATGCTTGGGGCTGGTGCACTGGGACGACCCAGAGGGAGGAGGGTTCAGGATGGGGAGCACAGGTATACCTGTGGTGGATTCAATTTGATGTTTGGCAAAACTAATACAATATTGTAAAGTTTTAAAAATAAAATTAAAAAAAAAAGAATCAAAGATAAAATTCAACCTCATATCCTTATAATTCCAAAGTCTATCCATTTCCTAACACTCTATGTTTCACCTCTCAGTGTAGAGGAATGACTTATGTCTTTGGAGTGGGGGATAGGAACAAAAATAATAAATAGGAAAATGAGATCACTGAAGTCCTCAAATGAGTCCCAGATCAGTATTTTATTAAAAGATTGTTTTGTTCTCAATCTGAGTATGAATGCCATTTACCAAATAGACTCTTTATAAATTATATACCATTCCGTATATAAAAATTATCATTCTAATACAGAATTAGAAAATTAGGATTCACTACTTAATATGTAACTTGCCAATAAAAGTTTCATGAAGCATAGAGCACTTTGGGGAAATCCTTTTAATTGGCAATATCCATTCATCAGAGGTTGCCTTATTTTTCAACCCCATTAGCTATGTAAGATTATGTGGAAATATTTGACAAAAATTTTAACTATTCAATCCAAGGTGTTATTAAAATAGTAAAGCTGGTATTCACTGCATACATCAAATCTTAAAAAGGGAACACCTGTCCTTTAATGGATGAAATGACATCTGGAATTTTCTTTTTTGCAGACATGCAACATTCAATCTGATTAATTTTTAATTTTCTAATTTCTAAAAGGGCAAATTTTAAAACTGGATTTTTTCCTCACAATACTGAAAACGCAAAAATGTCAAGATCATTTATCAAATAGCCATAATTACAGAAGGGTATGACTTCTGCTTTAAATCTAAATCACTTCAGGCTGAGTAATTGATGTTTGGATAACAGAAAGCCACGCAACCACTTGGACACCAGAAGGAAAGGGCAACCATAGTTTTAGGCAATTATGATTAAAAGGCATAACTTTCCTGTTTCATCTTACTTGGCCTCATTCCATTTTCATTTTTTTAAAAGAAGGTAGCCAGTTGGAGCCACAATTTCAGCTCTATCTTTGATAGTATACTAAGGGTTATTAGATGGCAGAAAAGGTCCCACAGGTAGCTAAATAGCACACCATATGTTGTATAGAACCATAGTTGTACTTTCTTCCTTCATAAGAGCACTGGAAATAAGATATACAAATGAATCTAAGAGGAAAATCATTATTTCTTTTCAGATGAAGCCAAGCACCAAATAAGAACAAGAGTAAAAATATTCTACTCCCAATCAACCAACTGATAAATCCACCATCAGTGGATGACAAAAAAAATAAATAAAAAGGAGGAAAAAGCCAAGAAAGTGGTTTCATTACTTAATAAAGCTTTCCTTCATACCAAGGCGATGTTACTGACCTTCCATCAGAAGCACTGTTCACGTGCGCGTTACATTCAAATTCAATCCTATTCTCTAGCCTGTTCCCACTGAAATATACCACACATATTTATAGGATGACTGGCCAGAGTCAAGACCGAAGTCTCCAACTCCAGAAAAAAAAAAAAAGCAAACCGCCGTAACCAACATTAGTAACTGTCTAACCAGATACTGGGTCTTCCTTAGTGGTTTTCACCTGCCGACGCAGGAGATGTGGATTCGATCCCTGCATCAGGAAGATCCTTGGAGAAGGAAATAGCAACTCACTCCAGTGTTCTTCCCTGAAAACTCCCTTGGAGAATGGAGCCTGGTGGGCTACTGTCCATGGATTAAAAAAGAGTTGGACACAACTTAGCGACTGAATGACAACCACAAGAAACTAGATAGTGAGCAAAGGAGGAAGCAACTTCTCTGAGAGAAAGCAAGGCAGCTTGAGGCATTATGGTCGAGAAGCAGTAAGAGGGGAAAAAGTCACTGAAGGAACTTTCTTAAAGTTCAACCTGAGATGGAAAATATTTTAAAAAATAAAAGTTTCCATGTTGAAATCTGTATGATTCTTCTTCAATAAGTTATGCTGCTGCTGCTGCTAGGTCGCTTCAGTCGTGTCCAACTCTGTGCGACCCCATAGACGGCAGCCCACCAGGCTCCACCATCCCTGGGATTTTCCAGGCAAGAACAGTGGAGTAGGTTGCCATTTCCTTCTCCAATAAGTTATATACCTTAGTAATTAAGACACCACACCTCCCCCCACACTCCAAAAAATGAAAAAGCATCCATTTTCATTCTGACTCCATTTGCCTGAAACCAAAAATTTCTACACAGAATAAATGAGAAAGTTAAGGTGAAGACAGTCTTGAAAAAAAAAAATCTGTTTCAGCATGCTTTTAAATAACAAAATTACAAATGCATTTGCTTAATATTATTACTCACTGTTTCTGCTTCTCACGTAGCTCAACTGTATATCATTCTCTTTTGCTTCAGGATCCGGGACTTCGTCAGTGTCACAATTGGCCAGCCTGGAGGAGGCTGGACACAGACGTTAGGCTATCCCTTAGAGGCCAAGCCAGACAAACCAAAAGAAAAGTTTCTCGGCTTTTGTGGGGAAAAGCCTAGAAGCAAACTAAAGACTGCGGGGACAGTAAAGAAAGTTTGGGCAGACAGTTGTCAAGCATTAAAGAGGTCGAGAAGTAAATAACACCTGCAGATGAACAGAGTTTATCATTAGCAGACTCTGATGGCCGGCATTCAGCCGAGGGTCAATCAATCTGATAGATGGCATCTGGGGATCTAGCTATCATGGTGGAAACCCAACCATAGCAACCAAAGATGAGTAGCAAAGCCCAGCTCAGAGATCCAGAACCAAGCCCCAAACCAGAATTGACTCAAGGCAGAACCTAACGCTTCTGGTTGGAGAAAGTCTAATAGTTTCCACACCAGGGTAAAGTTTTTCCACAGGAAAGGGTGAGGATCCAAATGTGGAGGATAGTTTCCGTGAAGTTCATGAGGTATCTGATACCTCATTGTAATCCCTTAAGCAGAAAACAATTTCATGAAGTATAAATGCATGCACATATTTGACCAAATAAAATTAAAAAAAGGAAAAGACTATACTAGGCTCTATTGGGATTTAACTGAAGATAGGAAGCCCATGTTATTTCATGAGGCTCATCAACTCCTGACCCTCAACCACTAGCAGCAAGAAAGACTCACACCTGTTCTTCTGGAATCTGGCCATCAACAAATAAGGACAGAGCTAATGAGCTGTCTTTTACTCAAACCAGGTAGCAGTGCTACAGTGTGTTGCAACTTTTGCAGCTGTGGGACTCTTAATATTGGAGGCGCCACCCCACGTCGTTTTAAATGTGATAAAACACATTCATATATAGCCAAAAATAAATCTATAACAGTTCAAGAAATGAGTGGAATTGCATTTGACTACACAGCACTGTTACATTTTATGTATCTACTTAAATATTCATTAATTTTTATTCTATAGGTTTACAATTATTTTCAGCTGTGTGTTCCCCCGCCCTCCCCAACCCCATGCAAGTATCATGGTATGCTCTAGGCCTGCTGGCTCTATGTTTTGTTTCTTTTTTTGCTTTGTTTTGCTTTTCTAACTGGCAGATTTTTGCAGTTTCCCAAAAAAAGTATTCTAGTTTTATATGAAAAAAAGGATTTAATGTCTAAAAAAGGATCCTGAGCAACTTACAGGCACATTTGGTCAAGACTCAGTAAATGGCTCAGATGCTGTGGGTAGTAATTCCTTTGAAAGAACTGGTTAGCATGTGCAGTTCAGTACTTATTCATTCAAAATACAGTGAGTGTGCACTCTTCCTGAATACTGTGCTTAAGATAAGAAATGTAGGAGTGAACAATGAGACATGATTTTCTGGTTATGAAGTTTTCAATCTATCCACTCAGATACCCAGAAATACATGGCCCATGACTTAATTATATCCAGTGTTTCTCCTTAAGTGACTATTGTTTCTGCAGAGTCCTTATTCACCTGGTAAAATAGCATTTATTAACTTGAATCAACACTTGGAGTGGCATTAAAATGTACATAGCATAAAGTTTCGGTTCTTCTTTGGGACACTCTGAAAAACTGTGTCCATAATTTTAGAGAATCCATATAATAAAGCCATGATATATGTCACCAGACTAGGGCTTGAATCCCAGTTCTACCATTTACCTGGTATGCCCTTAGGTAAGTTATCTAACCATCTTGAACCTTCCTTTCTTCTTCTAAAAAGTAGGTATCTACTTTATGGGATTGTTGTGATTATTAGTTCAGTTTAGTTCAGTTCAGTTGCTCAGTCATGTCTGACTCTTTGAGACCCCATGAATTGCAGCACTCCAGGCCTCCCTGTCCATCACCAACTCCCGGAGTTCATCCAAACTCACGTCCATTGTGTCAGTGATGCTATCCAGCCATCTCATCCTCTGTCATCCCCTTCTCCTCCTGCCCTCAATCTTTCCCAGCATCAGGGTCTTTTCAAATGAGTCAGCTCTTCACATGAGGTGGCCAAAGTATTGGAGTTTCAGCTTCAACATCAGTCCTTCCAAAGAACACCCAGGACTGATCTCCTTTAGAATGGACTGGTTGGATCTCCTTGCAGTCCAAGGGACTCTCAAGAGTCTTCTCCAACACCACAGTTCAAAAGCATCAATTCTTCGGCACTCAGCTGTCTTCACAGTCCAACTTTCACATCCATACATGACCACTGGAAAAACCATAGCCTTGACTAGACAGACCTTTGTTGGCAAAGTAATGTCTCTGCTTTTGAATATACTATCTAGGTTGCTCATAACTTTCCTTCCAAGGAGTAAGCGTCTTTTAACTTCATGGCTGCAGTCACAAACAACAGTGATTTTGGAGCCCAAAAAAATAAAGTCTGACACTGTTTCCCCATATATTTCCTGCCATGATCTTCGTTTTCTGAATGTTGAGCTTTAAGCCAACTTTTTCACTCTCCTCTTTCACTTTCATCAAGAGGCTTTTTAGTTCCTCTTCACTTTCTGCCATAAGGATGGTGTCATCTGCATATCTGAGGTTACTGATATTTCTCCTGGCAATCTTGATTCCAGCTTGTGCTTCTTCCAGCCCAGCGTTTCTCATGATGTATTCTGCATATAAGTTAAATAAGCAAGGTGACAATATACAGCCTTGATGTACTCCTTTTCCTATTTGGAACCAGTTTGTTGTTCAATGTCCAGTTCTAACTGTTGCTTCCTGACCTGCATATAGGTTTCTCAAGTGGCAGGTCAGGTGGTCTGGTATTCCCATCTCTTTCAGAATTTTCCATAGTTTATTGTGATCCACACAGTCAAAGATTATGAATTAGCATAATGTAAAAATGGCGTGGAACATTGGCATAAGTATTCAGTTTGGAGTTGCTGCTGCTGTTGTTGATATCTCCACAAATGAAGTTGATTCACCTTATTCCAAGAAAAGGAAAGTAAGAAAGACCATTGAAAGGGCATTTGAAACTATTCAGTTGAATAAAGCTCTTATAGAATTATTATGTAAATACACATTTCTCTCCTATTGAGAGTCTATGGCAATTCAGAAAGAATAATAATGTTATTAATCTCAACCTTTCAAAAGTCAAGCAGTGATAATACCACTTTGTGGAGCTCTTTTAAGAAAAATAAATCAAAATATCTATGCACAAAACAAGTCATTACAATGTTATTTAAAATGTTGAGAAGTTGCAAACAGTCAATGACCAACAATAAGACATGTTTAGCAAATAATTCCATATATATTTTCAAGATAATATTGATACTTTGAAAACTCTAAATTGTGGAAGTATTTCTGAAATAGTATCAAGGAAAAATAAGTATGTTAAATTATGAATGCAACTATTTTAAAATACATGCAAAAAATAATTTAGAAGAGTTCACATCAAAATGATATTAGATGTGTTACTGCAGTGGTGTAGTAGTAATTTCATTTTTCTTCTTTTTTTTTTTTTGCCATTCCATAATGTATTTCTACACTTAATACAATCTTAAGGGTATTTCTACACTTAATACAATAAAACTCATATTTTAAAAGTAGCCCTGTAAATTATTGTCCTAACATTAAAATTTGGCAAAATTTAAGAGGGCTAAGGAATCTTCTGAGCATTTGAAGGGCTGAGGAGGATGGAATTATTTCCAACATCACCTCATATAATTATTGTGATCTTCTTAGCATCGATGGAAGGTAAGACCAACATATTACCCAGACTTGGCTCTGTAAATTACACCTATGCCAGTTAGCAGAGTAGGCTGGAAACAATCAATTTATCTACATAATGAACAGACATATTCAGTCTCCAATAAGATTCTCATCCACGCTGAATTCATATTAGCGGAAATGCCACTGATTTGCCAATATCCTGAAGATTAATTTTATTCTGGTCCACATTTTGTTAATTATTAATTGACTGATGACACACATGCCAAATTTGTCAAATGAAATTCTCCCTGCAAAAGAGAAAAGGAGAGATCGTGGAATAACCTTTTTACATTTTTTG